>NC_000070.6:125839880-125949880 GCF_000001635.26 Mus musculus | reverse complement strand
GTTATGGTGACAGCCGCCCTGTTAAATGGAATGGACTATCGATTTGGGGCTCACTTCCAGCCCTAGGATTTTCCATCACAGACCTGAGTAGAATAGGAGAAAAGCAACACTTATTAACTCAGGTGCCAGTCAGGGGCAGGAGCTGGCTGAGGGGAGGAGCCGTGGGTGCAGGTGAGAAGTGGGGTGGATACAGGCCAAGAGCTGGAGCCAGGGAGGATGGCCTGTTTCACTGCCTTTCTCCAGGTCAGCCTGTGAGTCCATTGCTGACACACATCTACATGATACCATTCCTGGCACTCCCAATACAAACACAGGCACACACACTTCTAACCCCAACACGTATATACTCTCCCAATATCAACACGGTGTGTGTGCACACTCCCGATACCAGCATCATGTGTGCATGCATTCTTGGTTCCAACACATATACCTCAATCCCAATATCCCCAATACCAACAACATCCCAGTCCCAACATATATTTCCAAAACCAACACTCCCCAGTGCCGGCACACCAATACCAACACCAACACCCTCCTCCATACCAACATCCCTCCAATGCCAACACACATCATTCCCAGTACCAACACATGTACTGCATTGCCAATACACCACACCTAACACTCCCAATTGCAACACACACTAAGTCCCCCTACCTATACATATGCAACTAGTACTGACATGTGTACATACCAGGTTGGCACACATTCAACACTGTACACACCTTTGTGTGCTGTATATTGGTCCAGGTCCACATGACACTGACATACATATATTGTTGGGATACACGGCATACAATAATGACACCTTCACTGTTGACTCAGACAGCACTATCTCCATCTCTCTCTCTCTCTCTCTCTCTCTCTCACACACACACACACACACACACACACACACACACACACACTGAAGCATGAAACAACACAATTCTGATATAAATAGGTAACACAAACATGACATACCGTAACACACATCAACCACCATCAAATGTGAGAATTATCCATCAACACACAACTATACATAATCCACATTGGCACACAAGCCCACCATTGACACACAGATATATATAGTCAACACTGACACATGCATAGACCCACCCCTGACCCACAGCCACATACAGTCAACACTGACACACGCATGGACCCACCCTAAGACATACAGCTTGCACACAGTCAATACCAACAGTATATTGATACACCACCTATACAATACCATGCACATATGCATACAACATGGACACACAGACATACCCACTGCGAGGGTTAATCTTCATCAATAGGACTGTATTTAGACTCTCCCGGGAGACCGAGGCACACCAGTGGGTGTGTCTGTGTTTCCAGAGAGGTTTGATTTGGGGGAGTGGCTTGTGGAGAGCCAGACTTTTCTTTTCAGGATTCCCATCTGCCATGATGTGAACTTCTCTGTTCCCCATACCCTTCCCACCATGATGGAACAAAGCCTCGAAAACCAGGAGCTAAAGGAAATTCGTGTTGTTGTCATAGCAATGCAAAGGATCTAATTCTCCAAGTATACACCAACCGTGCTACACTGTATGTCTTGTGCCAACACACTTTTGCACACCTCCCTACACAATTCACATGTGCACACATACACATACATGCACACACACACATACATGCACACACACACAATGTGTATCAGCAGTTCACATACTTTAACACATCTAGCACCTTCTGGTGCCTGTCTACAAATGACACACATGCTATGCTACTGGCAGGCATAAACACAACACTGGCACTGCCATTTGCAATCTATTACTGACACAAAACCTAATGATGTGTAGGTGTGCACACATGTAGGCACTGGCTGGCTCCTTGGTTTGCACAGAGTTACTGAGGTTGGCATTCTGCTCTGTCCAGGGCAATGCTGGGTCTGCACAGGGATCCCAGTTAGGTTTCTACTGCTGTGATAAACGCCACAACTGAAGGCAACTGGGGGGAAGAAAGAGTTTATTTCAGCTTGCAGTTGGAGTTCATCCTGAAGGGAAGACAGGGTGGGAATGCAAGGCAAGAACTGGAAGCAGGAACGGAAGTAGAAGCTACTAAGGAAGGCTGCTTACTGGCTTGCTGCCCGGAGCTTACTCAGCCTGCTGTCTCATACAAAGATCACCTGCATAGGAGTGGCGTCGCCCACAGTGGGCCGGACTCTCCCACATCAATCATTCATCAAGTAAGTGCCCCACAGGCTTATGTACAGGCTCACTTGATGGAAGCATTTTCTCAATTGAGATTCCCTCTTCCCAGGTGACCTTAGGTTGTGTCAAGTTGACAAGAAAACCAAACCAAAAACCAACCAACCAACCAACCAACCAACCAACCAACCAACCAACCAACTAACCAAATGAACAAACAGAAAACCAACCAGCACAATGTGGAAGGGAGTGAGGCTCAGGCCCTCTCTTCAGGCAGCTTTTCATGTATTGGGCATGTGGGCTCACAGCTAACAAACACATTCATCGCTCAGTGGCCCAGCACTTTTCATATATACACCTAAAAAGTCTTCACAGGGGGATGGAGAGATGGCTCAGCAGTTAAGAGCACTGTGCTCTTCCAGAGGACATGGGTTTGATTCCTGGCACCCATGCAGCAGCTCACAAGCATCTGTATTTCCAGTCCTAAGGGGTGAGATGCCCTCTTCTGGTCTCCATGGGCACCATACATGCGTAAAGTGCACAGACATACATGCAGACAAAATATTAACTCTCACAAAGTAAAGGATGGGCAGTGGTGGTGGCAGCACACGCCTTTAATCCCAGCACTGGGGAGGCAGAGGCAGGTGGATTTCTGTGAGTTCAAGGCCAACCTGGTCTACAAAGCAAGCTCTAGGACAGCTATGGTTACACAAAGAAACCCTGTCTTGAAAAATATAAACAAATAAAAACCATTTAAAAACTCTTCACAACAACATTTGGGGTGAGGGACTATCTTAAGTCCTACTTGTAGTTGAGGGACCTGGGCACAGAAGACCGAGTGTCTTACCCAAGCTTATACATTTCTGAATTTGTAGAGCTGGGAATTGAACCCAGGACATCTAGGTTCAGGGTCTGCATGCCCAACCTCTTGGTAATCCTGTGCCCTCCTCTGTCACACCTGGACCTTTCTGCACACACACACACACACACACACACACACACACACACACACACACACACACACATCACTACAGCATCAGTATGGCTCACTGGAATTACTTGAACAACATACCAGGGGCAGGGCATCGATGCTGAGAACATAAAGTGGTGAGCACAGTGGGGCAGGGCTTCCACGCCCTCTGTCCTTTTCCCATTCTTTTTGATGAGGTCTTGGGAGTCCTACTTGATTTTTGTCTGGACCTTGCTTGCTGTGCCTTGGCTAGGCTAGGCTATCCCTTCCTCAGTCCAGTTGTCCCTTCCTCAGGCTCAGCTGTCCCCTCCTCAGCCTTGTTGTCCCTTCCTCAGTCCAGCTGTCCCAGAATCAGCCCAGCTATCCCTACCTCAGCCCAGCTGTCCCCTCCTCAGCCCAGCTGTCCTCTCCTCAGCCCAGCTGTCCCATCCTCAGCTCAGCTGTCCCCTCCTCAGCCCAGCTGTCCCCTCCTCAACTCAACTGTCCCATCCTCAGTCCAGCTGTCCCCTCCTCAGCCCAGCTGTCCTCTCCTCAGCCCAGCTGTCCCCTCCTCAGCCCAGCTGTCCTCTCCTCAGCCCAGCTGTCCCCTCCTCAACTCAGCTGTCCCATCCTCAGCCCAGCTGTCCCCTCCTCAGCCCAGCTGTCCTCTCATCAGCCCAGCTGTCCTCTCTTCAGCCCAGCTGTCCCCTCCTCAGCCCAGCTGTCCCCTCCTCAGCTCAGTTGTCCTCCCCTCAGTCCAGCTGTCCCCTTTTTACCCAGCTGTCCCCTCCTGAGCTCCACTGTCCCCTCCTCAGCTCTGTTGCTCCCCCATCTATGGCCAGCTATCACTGTAGGTGTTCCCTGTAGGCCAACTGTTCTCCTTATCAACCCTGGTGACTCCTTTACCTCAGGCCACGTGTCAGCTCTCAAGTTGTCCTTCCTCAGCATCATTGACTCAATGCTTCGGCCTGCCCCACCCTTTACACAGCTGTCCTTCTGCATCTGTAGGATGCTTTTCCAGCCTCCTCAGTCAGCCTAGCTGTTCCCATTGGCTGGCGCTCCTCCCCTGTCGTGGGCATAACCTTTCCAGGGCATTGAAAGGGCACTCTGCTCTAGCTCCCCTCAACGGGGCAGGGGTGTGGCTTGTAGTGTCTAATCCCAGAGTCACCCAGATGGTGGAGAGTAGCTAAGACTGGAAGAAGAGGGAGAATTCAGGCTTTCCTATCCCCCTAAACATTGGATGTTTCTCCAGCATCACACTAGCCCTGCCCAGAGCCAGGGACAGGTCTGGCCACATCCCAGCCCCTAGAGGCAGGAGGCACCCTGGGAATTCCTTAGTCACAACTCCAGGCTGGAGGTACTACCCATCCTCAGTCAGGAGCAATACTGGAACCATCTTCTCTGCCCCATTCTGGGACCACTGAGGATTATAGACAGGGCCTAATTAAATATGAAAATTCAAGCAGATGGCAGAGCCCGGTGATGGACAGGCTGTCAGTGGAGCATGTCATTCTGTGATGAGTGCAGGCTTATGGGATGACTGTGGGGATTCTACAAGGGGGAGGGGTGGGGCCTGGGGCACAGGGTGGCCTCTAGCCAATGGGCTGGGCTTCCTGGGTGGGGAGTCTGCAGTGAAGAGAGGAAGAAGGGGGATGACTTTCCATCACCAGCCAACCCTCCTGCCGCCAGCTCACCAGGTCTCTCCAAGCCAGGATGCTAACACCAGCAGCACAGGGCTAGGTCAGGCCAGGAGGGGATTCGTTAGTATAATCTGCACCTGCACTCCTGCTCTTGCCATCGGCCAAACAATAAAAGACACAATATTTACACAACTTACCGGGGGGAAGCAATATTGGGCCATTGATTTTGTGTCCCTCGGATTTTCACGGTCTAAACCTTAATGGTTTTTAATCATAAAATATTAGCACCGCAGGGCACTTAGCGCTGGCACCTCACTGCTGAGGGATGGCAGCTCCAAGGGGCGCTCCCTGACGGGGAGGGCCTGCATTCCCCTGCACACACACCTAGCACACCTCCCAGGCACTGCTGTGGAATTGGTCCAGGCTTAGGCACAGTTGTGGGAGTCCCTGGAGGATGCCCCAGCTGTTAGTCACTAGAGTTCCTGCAGTCAGGACAGGAATGAGAAAGTGAGGCTGTCCAGAGATTGTGGAACCTTCATCGGGAAAATGAGTTTTAAAAGCTTTGGCCTCTGTGTCCCCCCATCAGTGGAAGGCATCCTTACACTCAGCTCTGAATGGGACACCTATGCATTTTTGGTGAGATGCTCCAAGAGGATCTGAGCCACTAGGTTTGCTCAATACCTTCCATGCCTCTCATGGTGCCTGAAACTCACTGTGGGTTGAACGAATGCATGCATGCATGCAGTAGACCAATGGTTCTCAACCTGTGGGGCCACAACTGCCATAGGGGTCACATATCAGATATCTGCATATCAGATATTTACATTATGATTCATAATGGTACAGAATTACAACTATGAAATAGCAACAGAATAATTTTGTAGATGGGGGTCACCACAACATGAGGAACTGTGTTAAAGAATTGTAGTGTTAGGATGCTTAGCCACTGTGACAGACTCTCATGTGGGTTTCAATTCATTCATATGGACATTCATTCATTCATTCATTCATGATTACCTACTATGTATTTTGTCTCAGAGGGGAAACTGGGAGGGTATGTGTGTATGTATGCATACATTCATGCATCTGTGCGTGCATGTGTGTGCATGCGTGCACATGTGTGTGTGTGTGTACATGCCTTGGGGACTCTCTCCCATTGCCTGAGACTGGTGGGTTTCTCTATTGCAGAGGAAAATAAGGGTGGGGCTGGTCATCGCTGTTGTTTATTTTTTCTGAGAGCAAGCACATGGCCCCTGCCCCCAGCGCTGGCAGAGAAGTCGATAGCAATGGATTAAACTGCGAGAGGAAGGCCGAGAGCACAATTGGAAGAAAGATAAAGATAATTAAAACTAATTCTAACTTCTCTCAGAGAAATCAATTTCATAACTTCTCTGCGTCCCTAAACTTCTTCCTGAGGCTCTGCAACACTGAGCAAAGGTCACAGGTGTGAGGCATGCAGACACAGGTACATGTATGGAGGTTTGTGTTTGCATATGTGTGCCTACGTGGCTTCCTACATGTGTGCATGCTTGTATGTACACATGTATACTTTACATATGTCGTGGCACATGTGAATGTATTAGATAGAGATTCATCTAGGTTTCCAAAGGCTCATACACAGAGGTGAGCATACAGCCTCACCTTTGACCCTAGAAGAACAGGTATGTAAGGGCCAATGTTAGAGAGGCTGGGAAGGATTAGTCCCAGAGTTCTTTGTTTCTGTAGACTGCCTGAGACTTGCCAGGAACCACAGCAGCCAAGGAGTCAGGCTGGGGCTAGACTGCTGGCCCAGGATTTCTTGTCCTCTTGGGGAGTCTCTGGCCATGTAGGGGAGGCAACAGGGAGTAGAAGGTCTCATCCCACCCTCCATAAGATCAGCTCCTCACCTTGCCTGCTCATGCATCCTTCAAGCTCAGGCTGCACACCTACTATGTGTCAGGTCCTGTGGGGTCTCTAGCTTGGTTGGGTTGGGGTGTTTACTGCTGTGGGGCTGTCTGGCAGCACTGTCTGGCTGTGGGGACTGGAGAATGGTGCTTTGTGTCTCCCACTGACAGCTTCTAAAACTGAGACCAGGGAAGAACTCCCCAAAGAAGCACAGGCTCTCAGGCGCCATTATTCTTGGTTCTAGATACTTGTTATTATTGCTGTCATAGCTGGTCACTTCATACAAGGAGCCCATGGTTTGTCTCCCAGGGAACTTCCTGGTGTGTTCCCCGGAGGAAGTGGACCAGGCATGGGGTCATACCCACAGTCTCCAATCTTGTTGAGTATGCTCAATTCAGGGTCCGATCTGCACAGACCCGGGCACCCAATAGGTCCTTTCCCGCTAATGTGGACTCCCTCCAGTAATGGAGAGGATGAATGGAACAGGATGACAATTGCTCCAAAAAATGTGTCCCTCAACCCAAGGGACCCTTTCTTATCTTTAAAATAGGGGCAGTAGTGGAGTTGAAGCTCACTTGGTAGAGCTAGCACAGGGAGTGCCTGTGTTTGAGTCCCAGCACCACACAGACCGGGTGTGGTGGTAGAGGCCCATCATCCCACCACTAGGAAGGTGGAACAGAGAGCATCTGGAGTTCAAGGTCATCTTTAGCTACATGCTAAGTTTGAGGCCAGTTTGGGTTATTATGTCCCTGTCTCAAAAATAAAGTAAAACAAGACAAAACAGAGCAGGGCAATAGAATCGACATGGCAGATGCTGTAAGCTTAACACAGATACCAAGCCTACATGTGCTCCCCCACGCCCCCAGTATCCCCTTCTTGTAAGCTCTGAGCTGTCAGAAGAGAGTCAGCCATTGAACAAGGAGCCTGGAAAGCTTCATCCATGGCTACAGCTGCCCGGAAGTAAAAGGATGGATGAGATGCGGTCTCTCTGTGCCTCCGGGGCAGGGCAGGGTGTCTGTGTTCTTCATGCTGGGAATGGGGGACCCTTGTGGGCTTCATAACCTAATGTTAGTGCCTGAAGTTGCCAAAGACACCTCTAGATGGCAGCATTGGAGAGCCAGAGCAGGTGAGTGTGGCTAGGAGGGGGCTGGGTTGGAGCTGCCTGAGGGTAGCAGCCAACCCTGGGTCCCTATGTCACACTCTTCTCTACCCCTGAGGGCAGAGGTGGACTGGGTGCAGGTAAGAGCCACTCTGGGACTCCTGGATTGGGAAGGAGTCCAGTCCTTTCTCTTTAGAGAGTCTTCCTGGGCAGAACACAGGGCAGCCACCTCTTTTCAGAAAACCTGCACCCCCTTGGGAGCACCACAGTCCGGGTTCCTCTGCTGCTGTACCCTCCCAGTCCCTTTCTGGGATGGGGTGAGAAGGGCTCCCAGCATCAGGACAAAGGGTATCCAGGCAGCCCCCAGTATGAGCCAGCTTTAGAACTGCCTCTGCCTTGTCTCTTAGAATCTGTACTTTCCTTTCTCCAGGAATCCAGGGGGCAGCAGGTAGGAACACTCCACCTCCTCCTAGGGGTTCATAAAGATAGGGAGCTGGGGTCAGGAAGATATTTAAAGAGTAGGTTTCTTGGCCAATTCTCCATAGGGCTTATGCCTTTGGAGGGCATAGTAGCAGCTCCTGTTGGTCCCTCTGCAACCTCAGGTAGTGGCTGGGAGAAACCTCAGCCTTCCAGGAAACTCTACTGGAGCAACATGAAGTGAACTCGGCATGCGCAAAGCTGGAGGGTCAGCCAGCCTCCGGCCACGCCCCTAGGCAGTGACAACACCCAGGTCAAGGACACTCAAGCCTGAGTGTGCCATTGGCTCACTGTGGCCTGCAGCAGACCACGTCTCTCACACAGCAAACAATAGCAATAGCAACAACAACAACAACAACAACAACAACAACAACAATAATATATAATAATGGCTCCTGTCTACTGGATATGCCATTTTAAGCAAACTGTCTTATATCATACCAATGACTTTCCTCAGTGAAGACATAGGGACTCAGAGGGGAGAGAGTGACTTGGCCAGGGTTACACACTACATAGCAAGGACTCAGATCCAGGACAGCCTGAAGTCAATGCCTCTCAAATCCTTCATTGCAGGGAGTGTGACACCCCTGTCCCCAAGCCTCCCCAGGAGGCACGGGAGAAGTCAGCTGTTGTAGGTTTTTACTTTAGCCAAGAACAGCCTAGGATAGCTAGTTAAATTTGAGAATCAAATGACAAGTGAAAACTTAATATGTCCCACACAATATTTAGGACCCATGCTCAAATCCATAAAAGGTAGATTTGTTATTTATCCAGAAGCTCTGGAGAGGACAAAGCATTTTGCCCAGCACTTACTAAGTACTGAGCCAGAGGGGTGGGGTGAAGAGAGGGCAGGCAAGACATTATGTGTGGGGCCAAGCTCTGCCACTCAGTGTGACATAGGACAGCTACTTCCCTCTTGAAGGGACATGCTTGGATGAAGATGGCTTGAAAGTATCCAGAGATTGTGGCAACATGCGCTCTGTGTTGCTTGGTGGTGAGCGCAACCAGAAGCCAGCATTTCCCATACTCTCTCCTCACTCTCCAGCCAGCAGTTGTTGCCAGCCTCAGCCCCAGAATAAAGCACGGGAGTAGGTTGGCGAGAGCTGTGAGGGCAAGGCTATGTCACAGGGACTCTGAGGTGACTCCACTCTGGCGCCCGAGAGCCTGCACACACAGCCTGGTGTCACCCTTTCTAGCTGAGAAGCCCCTCACTTCTGAGACTCCATCCCTGTACCTGGCAGTGGAAGAGACAAGACTTCACCTCTCACAGGCCATTGTGCAAGCACCAAGAGAGGGTAGAGGGGACACCTGGGGTGTAATGCCTCTGCCACAGTGTCATCTTGTTGCCAGGGACACAGGTCACACCACCAGTGTCACCTTTACCTGCCATCGATGCAGACTTAGGAAGATGATTCATTGTTCCCGGGGGTGGGGGTGGGGTGGGGTGGGGTGGGGTGGGGGGGAGCTGAGCCTTATGTGTTGGCGTTAAGTGACGTGAAACTCCCCATTCAGCACACACGCATGTCTACTCTATCCTGATAGGAGAGGAACTGTCTCTTATGCATCTCCCCCAGTGGTGACCTGACCGAGGTTTTCTGGCTCTTCATCAGAGCCAGACCACAGCCTGCAGCCACCCCATCTTGCCATTGTGGAATCTTGCTCTCTGCAAGCATGTTAGCTCCCCCCCCACCCCCCCCACCCCCGGGCTTCAGCTCCCTCAGGCTGAGCTGCTAGCCAGCCAGCTGCATTTGTTTCCAGCCTTGTTTATGCCGACTTTGTGTAATTCAATTAAATAAGTAGACCAAGATACTGTGAACGCACACACAGAGTTGTTGTTTCTGTAAAATGAAATTGAAATCTTTAGGATGACTCTATGAAGGTGACTTGCTAAAAACAGAAATTGCTGTCAAATTAGGGGTGGATAAGCAACTGTGAGATGAGATGGGAGGGGAGGGGAACAAAGTTGTAAAAAATCGGGAAGATACTGCTCAAATACAGTGTTTCAAGAGTCTTTTAAGTTCTTGTTCCACTTCCGAGAAATTGAAATTGGGAATTGTAGGTGACGTGTTGTAGAGTTCGTTTACCCAAGAAAGATGAACCGGCTGCGGTCGGGAGCCGTATAAGCGATGGTGAGGCTCTAGCTGTGTGAAAGGACATGAGAAAGGCAAACAGCTTATATGCCGAGTGGAAATAAAATGCCGGACGGAGGGAGGTGAGTACTGCCTTTTTATGAGTCTTCCCAGAACCTCTGTATTTTGTTTTGTTTGAGACAGGGTCTCCCGTAGCCCAGACTGGCTTGGAACTTGCCAGGTAGCTGAGGCTGATCCTCCTTGCCCCCACTTGTAAGTGCTGGGAAGACAGCTGTGTACCACCACATCTGGCTTGTGTGTATGTCATCTATTTGTGTGTCTGTGTGCACGTGTGTACAGATGTCTGTGCACATATACAACAGCGGAGGGGAGGAGTTGATAGCTGGTATCTTTCTCAATGATGTCCATTTTTGAGATGGGGCCTCTCACTGAGCCCAGAGCTTGCTGCTTTCACTAGAGCAACAAGCCCCAGGATCATGTGATCAGCGCCTCTCCCATCCTGGGAGGAGAGTACGGCTAAGCCTGGCTTTCTGTGTGGGTTATGGGGATCTGAACATAGGTCTCCATGCTTGTATGGCTAACACTTTCTGAACGAGTCACCTCCCCAGCTCCTAGGGAAATTTAGTGGAAAAAAATAACCCAAACTAATGGTGGTAGTTTAACCAGAAAGTGTTTCTATTCTAAAGAGCCTGTATGCATGTATATACACACAATCACCTGGAGAGCCAAAGAGCTTCATTGAGCACACCCACGTACACACACTCATGACCATCCCTGTACAGGTACTTGTAAACACACATATCACACTCTTAGATTCACATGTATGTACTCAGAGGTCACACTGCCAGTGAGCTTGCGCATGCCTACACCTACACACATTCACAGACCAGAATCTTTCCCCCTGTAAGAACAGCCAAAATGGTGAGCAGGAGCTGTTTTTAAATAGAAATTCACTCTTTGGTGTTTTTTCTCCCCTTGGCTCTGTGGCGGGGTTGGGAGGGGAGTGGGTGGGTGGAGGCAGGGGGAGCTGGCTGGAGAAGTCAGGCCTCCCCTGGATTCCTCCCCAGGCGCCAGGCTGGGAGCCTGTGGAGCCTGCAGCAGAGCTGGGTTGGAGCTGCATTATTGAGAATCCTGCCCTTTTATCTCCAAGGCAGCCAGACTTGCCTGGGAAGGAGGTCACCCCAGGAGCTGCCACAGCATCCTCTGAAAACAAGCATGGTGGACTCCGCCCAGCCTCTCCCTTGCCGCTTCTAGGAGACCTCGCTTAGGTTCTCTCCGTGGAGGCTTCCAGGCCTAACAACAGATCCCTGGCTGAAGGGACTCTAGCCAGCCAGAGCATGGCAAACATGGCTCTGATAGACCTTGCCCTGCTAAAAAAAAAAAAACGATAGATTACATTCCTAAAGCTAGCCTCCAAGGTTTATTCCCTTATTGGACCACTTCCTCTGACTAAGACTGACTACCAAGGTCTGGCTATCAAAGTATTAAAGTCCAGCAATCTAAAGTCCCTTTGGCTCACCTAATTAACATGCCCAATTAAAACTAAACACCTCATCCTAACACGGGGCTTTCCCTTGTACCTCTATGAATTGTCATTGGCCTATGGGCCACGTCTGTCTTTTCTCTATCCAGAGGCAGTCCTTTGTCATGTCCTCCCAACCCCATCCCCAACAAATATCCCTCCCCCTCTCCCTTGTTCCCTTTCCCTTCTCCCTCATCCTCTATCTCCTGTCATTCCCTGACACTATTCCTTCTGGGACAAATAAATCTGTCCTGAGATCTTGGTCTTGGGGTGTCCTGAGCCCATCCTGGTTACTTCCTGTCACCTGGATCTGGGAGGCAGTCTCAGTGCCTCAGATGACTCTGATGGGTGGGCACCCTGAAGGAAGCATTTTACTGTCATCTTAAGAGATTTTTCTCTGGGAACCCCAGAATGGGCTGTGTCCTCATTTCCTCAAGACCCTGTGCCATCTTAGTGATGGGAAAATTCTCATACATCAGGTCCCCTGGGGGATGAAGTAATAGGTGGCCGTGAGCCACCTGATGTCAGTGCCAGGGACCAAACTCAAGTCTCTTTTGTTGTTGTTGTTTTGTTTTTTACAAGAGCAACAGTATGTATTCTGCCATCTTCCTAGCTCTGGGTCATGAAAGAGACAGAGGCCTGAGGGAAAGACTTTCCCAGGCCACTCTGACAGTCAGTGAATTGGGATTGGGTCATGGACTGTGTGAACCTAGAGTTCCGTGTCAGATCAGTCAGGTTGGGCTTACTATAACAGATACTCTTGAGTCTCATTGCTTGAAGACAACACAGACAGCAAAGGTTGGCAACATCTCTGCTCACCTCAGTCACTCCTGTCAGACCTGGCTGGTGGTACAGCTGCCATCTTGGATTTACCATTTGCTGGGAGAGGAAGAAAGCTCAGTAGGTTTTCTTGGCAGTTCGGTGTGCTGGCCTGAAATGTGCAGTCATTGGCCTGAACTGGTCACATGGCTCCGCCTAGCTTAGGAAGGATGGAAATTAGTAAGAGTGAACAGAGCCAAAGGTGTCCACTTTTCCACCACCTTCACTTGACCCAGAGACCAGGCTCACGGCTGTGTCTGTCAATCTGACACCACTCTCGGCCCTTCATTTCCTCTTCACCTGCCCTAGCCTCTGGCTCTGTCTTCCCTCTTCTCTCTGCTCCCGTTAGGAATCCTTCCCCCTTCTCCTCACATTCCAGTCTGGAAGGTGTTTTAGTTTAGTCCTGGCTTTGACCCTAACCCGCTGTGCAGGGTGATCCAGGCCAGCTTTCCCTTATTAGCCGGGTTTATTTTTCCCACCCGTGTACTGGGATTCCGTCTTCAATCTTGGCCCCCACCGCCTCTTACAGAAGAGTTTCTGGAGGCTGCTGCTTGTTGAGACAACAGACCTGGGGGAACAGATTTCAGTTTCCCTCTTTTCCCGTCCCTGTTTTAGACGATCCCACACATATGTTGGGCCTGGAGGCATCCCACACGTCCTTGGAGCTGAAGGGGCCTTGGTAACACTGCCAGGAAAATGCCTTATCAGAGGAGGGTGCTCGCCCCCAAATGGAGCTGGGCCAGAGCAGTCTCTCTCTCCTCACTTCTATGGGATGGGGGCAGCTCCTGGGACACAAGAGGGCAATGTTCGCCAGTGTGGCAGGCTTTGCCAGCCTCTTGCCTCTCATCTGGAAACTGCCCAAACAGGGAGCTTTATAGCTTGAAATCAGATGGAATTGGGTGTGTTCGGGTTGGCATGGCCATAGGTAGCTTAAAGAATTTAGATTTGATGTTTAGAAGGACACTGGGCAGAAATAGTTCCTGTGTGAGAGGAGGAAGCTTAGAGGATCTTCTCTGGCCTGTACTTAATTTTCAATTTGTCTACAAAGCTCAAACATCTTGCTTTGTAGTTGGAGGTGACCTTGAACTTCTGACCCTCTGGTTTCTCCCAAGTTCATAGATCATTATAAAAACAAGTCTTAATGCCACACTAGGAAGTGAACCCAGGGCTTCTTGCACACAACGCAAACACACTCATCTGACCAAGTTATCCCCCCCCCCCCAGCTCTTTAACATTTGAAAAGTTTTGTGTTTAGCTGCGTGTGGTGGCTCCTATAATCCTAACGCTTGGGAGATGGAGGCAGGAGAATCAGGAGTTCAAGGCCTGCCTGAGTTACATAAGGAGTTCAAGGTCACCTGGTGCTACTTGAGACCCTGTGAGAAATAAAGAAAGAACTAAACCTGGAGTCTCAGGGGAATACTTGGTATTGTGGAGTGTGGAGCATCTTCTATGTTTTTCAGAGTTGATCGATATTTTGGTTTTGTAATCATCAATTCTGAGAACTCCACTTTGCATAAACACATAGAACAAAGCAGCCAAAGTGTGTTTAGGACCATTTCAGAAGCTGTTGGAAATTCTGTCCTAATCCCATGCCAGAACTCATTTAATTAGTTTTTATGAAACTCAAGTTAGCAACTCAAACAGCAATTTTTAAAAATCAAACATTCTAGCACAATACAATTCAAAGATACATGAATCCGATACACACTGAAGGGTAGTGGTGGGGACATGAGGAAAGTCTCTGTTCTCTGTAATTAAAGGATTCCATTTCAATCGGAGCAGGAAACTGTGTGGAGTAAAACTGTATTGCCTTAGTCAGGGTTTCTATTGCTGCGATGAAACACCATGACCAAAAAGCAAGTTGGGGAGGGAAGGGTTTATTTGGCTTACACTTCCACATCACTGTTCATTACCAAAGGAAGTCAGGACAGGAACTCAAACAGGATAGGAACCCGGAGGCAGGGGCTGATAAAGAAGCCATGGAGGGATGCTGCCTCCTGGCTTGCTCTCATGGCTTGCTCACTCATTCTTATAGAACCCAGGACCACCAGCCCAGGGATGGCCCCACTCACAGTGGGCTGGGCCCTCCCCCATCTCCCATCCATCACTAACTGGGAAAATGCCAGCTGGATCTCATGGATGCAATTCCTCAACTGAGCTTCCTTTCTGCAATGGCACTAGCTTTTGTCAAGTTGACACAAAAGCAACCAGCACAGTCCCCACCATGTACGGTGCTCTTGAATCTGGGTGAGGGTTTTCAGGCAATGTTCTCTGGTCTACGGTGAGATGGCACATGTAGCCTGAAATGCCCATGCTGTGTGCTAGAACTGAGGCTGTGGTGAGGTCACACGGTGCCACGTGGTGCAGCACTGGCAGCAAGCAACACCTTGGAGTCTCTGTGCTTTTGGTTTAATTAACTCTTGACCACTGTGTGTTCAGAAAGTGCTCAGTGTTGCCAGATTTCTTCCTCTTCCTCTTCCTCTTCTTCTTCTCCTCCTCCTTCTCTTCCTCCTCCTTCTCCTCCTCCTCCTCCTCTTTCCTCCCATTCCTCCTCCTCCTCTTCTTCTTCTTCTTCTTCTTCTTCTTCTTCTTCTTCTTCTTCTTCTTCTTCTTCTTCTTTTTCTTCTCCTCCTCCTCCCTCTCCTCCTCCTCTTCTTCTCTTTCTTCCTCTTCTTCTTCCTCCTCCTCCTCTTCTTCTTCTTTCTGGTTGCAACCTCCACATGTAGTTACATGACCCCTCATGAGATTGTGACATACTCTCTGAGAAGAGTTGGAGTTGGAAGTCCCAAGTTTGCACCCTGCCCATGTGCTGTGTGTCCTCCCCTACACACATGCGCACAATAACAGGGCTTTGCAATATTTCTTTAAGAAGCTGGGGCCATCTTTGTTTCTGAATGCTCCAGACACCCTCATCTGCCTGCTCATCGCCAGTCCACTAATTTTTCTTTTTAAAAGAATCTTTATTTTATGCGTATGGGTGTTTGGCCTGCGTGTATGTCTGCACACCCTGTCCATGCCTGCTGCCTATAGAGACCAGAAGAGGGTGTCAGAGCCCCTGGAGTTGGAGTTACAGACTATTTTGAGCCACGATATAGCTGATTCTTGCTGGGAATCAAACCCTGATCCCCTGCAAGGGCAGCCAGTGCTCTTGACTGCTGAATTCCCCCACCATTTGGTTCACATTTGCTCTTGTGTTCAGGCCACAGGGTTCTTTTGTGGTCCCTGCCTGAGAGCCTTAGCTTGGCCAATGGGTGGTCGCTGTTGTCACTTATTGAGTGCCGATTGTATGCCAGAGGCTGTCTTCTCACATCCCAGAATCCCCAGGCTGCCTTCAGATCTTAGAGCTGGGGGGTTAAACACTCCTCCAGGAAGTGGCTTTCTCTTGCTGTTGAGCCTCTGGCCCCTCTTCCCCTGACACTTCTTCACTGGAATGTAAATGTGTCCCCAAGAGCAAGGCATGTCATCAGGCGTACGTCTGTATCTATCCTTTCTAGGCCTGGGAAGGAGCTAACTTCAACAAAAAAGACTTCCACTGGCTTCATGCACTCAAGAGACAGTGGGGGTGAGGGCTTTGAGGGAGGGGCTCACCTGAGTCTCTCATTTCCTTTCTCCAGAAGGCTACAGTTCTTCCTGGCCCCCCACAATCTCCACCCAGCCCTGTTGTCCTAGTAACACAGCAGCTTGGGAAGGATAAGGTTTCTTTGGTTCACATATCCTGAGTCACAGTTCATTGAGAGAAGCCAAGGCAGGAACTCGAACTGGGCAGGAACTTGGAGGCAGGAGTGATGCAGAGGCCACGGAAGAGCGCTGCTTACTTACTGGCTTGCTCAGCCTGCTTTCTTGTAGAACCGAGGACCGCCAGCCCAGGGGTGGCCCCACCCAAGGCACGCTGGGCCCTCCTTCATCAATCACTAATTAATAAAATGCTCTAGGGCAGTGGTTCTGACCCTTGCAACACTGCAAGCCTTTAATAAATACAGATCCTCGTGTTGTGGTGACGCCCCCTCCCCAACCATAAAATTATTTTTGTTGCTAATTCATAATGGTAGTTTTGCTAGCGTTATGAATTGTAATGTAAATATTTTGGGAGATAGAGGGTTGTCATGAGGGTCGAGACCCACAGGTTGAGAACCATCGCTGTACGGCCTTGTCTACAACCTGATTTTATGGAGGCATTTTCTCAATTGAGGTTTCCTCCTCTTTAGCTTTTGTTAGGTTGATACAAAACTTGCCAGCACACACCCATCCAACAAACCTGGGTAAGTGTCCAGGGTGGACTCAGGACCTTGCCGGCTAGAACAGTGAATCTCTAAAGCCCTTGTCCTGGCTTGAACACCATGTTTGATTGGAAACTCCTAACACCTCTCAGAGCCTTGCCTCTCTGCTGGCTTGTTCCTGAGATGGGGAATCTCAGCCAGGTAGCTCAGGATGGTCCCTGGGCACTAGTCAAGTACTGCCTTCCCTCTTTACAGCCGCAGGAACTGCATGAGAGAGGTTAAAAGATCTGTTCCAAGTCACACAGGGAGTCAGCCTTGAGAATCTGTGACCTCTTTTCTAGTTCAGTGCTCTGCTGCTCACCAAAGGATCCAGGTTCCTACCTCTGGGCATGCCTGGCGCCTGGCTGGTGGCTTTCCTCTGGTTCAGGCACGGGATGTCGGAAGCTATGACCATGGAGCTTTTCCCATGCCCACTGCCTGGTCCAGGCTGCTGCCATGTGCCTCAGACAGAGGCTGCAACCCGGGAAAGCTGCGGTTTGGCCCCACACCCGTTCCCTCCCCCTTCCCTAGCTCCTCTCATTTTTCCTCTGAAAGGGAAAAATTAATAGAAAACGTAAGTGAGCAATCTCACAGCCGAGGCGGGCTTTCATTATTTGCGGCTGGGGAAGGCAGGCCGGGATGCGGGTCCCAGCGAAGCGTGGATCTTGCCAGAGCCTCGGGGAGATAATTGAGCGTCGGCAGGCGCGGGGCGGGTGCTGTGCGCAGGCTGTATTATCATTAGAATTTACATGACACATTAGCCAGAAGTGGCAGCGTTCATCTCTCTAACCAAATCCCATTTACCAAATGAGCAGCCTGATACCAGCCACCAGCTGGCTTAGTTCCCTGTGGCCTTCTGCTCAGAGCATTTTAGTGGCCTGCTGTCCCTTCTGGGCAGGAATGAGAGGCCCCTGACATTCTCTGAGAGCTCATTTTGTGTTAGACATTTTTTGTCTGGTATTGTTTCTCTACTACCGACCTCACTGTGGAATGGTGATAATAATTGGACCCATTTGATGGACAGGGAAACTGAGGCAGCAAGCTTCCATATTTAGCTTTGCACCATTCTTGTGATGAGTAAACTTAAGAGGTAGACTCTGAAGTCAGACTTCCTGGGTGTCGATCTTGATTCTTTCTTTTGTCAGCTGTGTGGCTTGGGCAAGTCACTTAACCTCTCTGAATCTTCCTGTCTTCAGCTGGGAGACAGTGTTAGTAACCTGTTTGCAGCCAGGCTGTGTTGAACTTTAACCCCCAGAACATTTGACATCAGTTACACTGTTACAGTTTTTCTTGCTGACATCCTAGGCACTCCCGCAGTGAGGGCTGTCAGGTATGCGGCATCCAGAATGGCCTTTGATTGTCCCGACAACACTGCCCCCCACCTCCCCAAGAGACTCAGAGTGGTGAATAGCTTTACACAAGGTCACGCAGCTCCAGACTGGAGAAGGTGGTTTGCAAACTGGCATCTGGTCTTTCTGAGATCAAGGTCCCTGTCTTTTTGGCTGTGCTGGTTGTTTTCCCCATGGACTGAGTTTCCCTCTTAGATTCTGTGGTGACCTTGGAAGTCCGAACACTCCCTGCCCAGCCTCTCTACCCCTTCCTTGTCTCCCTGGCAGCCTGGGTGTGTCTGTTAATCTGTGTGTCTGTGTCTTTTTATTTCCACGTGTGTATTTGTCTTTCTGTTTGTATACCTGTGTCTCTGTGTTTCTCTGTGTGTCCGTCCATGCATGTGTCTGTGTTTCTCTCTGTGTCTATGTGTCTGTCTGTATTTCTGTGCCTGTCTGTTTATTTGTGCCTGTCTCTGTCTCTCTCTGTGTATCTCTCTCCCTGTGTTTCTGTGTGTGCGTCTGTCTGTGGGGATCTCTGTGTTTTCCTCTGGGTGTCTTGTTCTCTGTGTGTGTCTGTGTCTATGTCTACTCTGCCTTTGGCAATGTCTGCTGCTAGCCCATCACTCAGTCAGGGGAGGTGAAGAGGGTTAACGGCAAGGAACCCCCGACTGAGTACCTACTATGCACCAGACCCTGGGGCCAGACAGAGATGAATGAGACGAAGCCTCCAATGACAACACAAAGGGTATCACCCGACAGAACATGATTAATTGCTGGGAACTCCACAGGCAGCAGCTGAAGTTTGCAGGCTAAGGATCTGCATCGAGCAAAATCAGAACTACGACGGTAGGAAGGGTTTGCCTATAGCCAGGTGCTTGTCGGGGACCTACTGTGTGCCAGCGTCTCTTTTAGGTGCTTAGGACTGTAGCTGGGAACAAGCCAGACAAGGCATCTGCTCCCCTAGAGTTTAGAGGGGATGACCAAGAATAAGGACCTAAGCAAGCAGGGTCTGGTGGCCTGTGCTCTGAACCTTGGCACTGGGGAGGCTGAGGCGAAAGTTCTGGCTAATCTGAGCTACAGAAACAAAACAGACACCAGCAAAACCACAACAGTAATCATGGGTCACAGCACAAGGTAGCTGACTACTAGTGGGGGGTGGGGGGGCTCTGAAGGCAGAGAGATAGCAGAACCTCACATCTGAAGGTGGGCTGCACCCAGAGAGGCAGCCAGCCATCAGGAGGCTTATGGGGAGGGCTTTACCAGTTCAGGGGAAAGGCAGAGGCTTTGGGGCAGCTGTAAAAGCAGACCAGAGGTGAGCATGGCCCAGGCTGATGTAGGAAGGAACTGAAGGGGACAAGCAATTGAGCGATCGATCGGGAATACAGGCCCAGCCTCCAGCGGCCTCAGCTAATCCCTTCTCTTCTCCGAATGGCCTCTCTCTTCTCTGTGGCCTGCCTCTTGGTTTGTCTTTGTCCCCTGTATCAGTGTCCTTCCTGCTTGAAGGTCCTGTGGATGCGCAGCCAGCTCCTTGAGTCAGAGCCCCCCCCCCCCCCACGGGCCTTCTCGATAGTCTCATCTCTGCTCTGTGGCCTTGCCTTTGCGCTCCAGCCAGGCCTTTTCCATCGCTGGGTCTTTGCTTCTGCAGCCTTCATTTTGGAATCCCAGCCCTGTTTCCACGTGGCCAACTCCTGTATATCCTGTTAGGCCTGGTAAGACCGGGGACATCTCAGGGAAGGCTGAGGTCCCTCTATCCCCAAAGTGCCTCTTGTAGAAAGCATCACTCTGCATTAGAGTAACCATTTCCTGGAAGTGGAGCCTTACTCTGAAATGTCACTGATGGATCACAGAACCATGGCTCTTTCTGTCTGGACCTGGGACTCAGGGAGAATGGGAGTCCTGGATGGGGTTGCAAACTCAGGCCTCTGGGTTAGCCCTCTGAGCCCTGCTGAGCCTGGGAGAGACCGAAGCAGGATATCCCTACCTGGCCTCACCCACATTGGGGGAGGGTAACCTAAGCTGGGCGAGGGGCGGAGCCGCAGCTGTGCTCCAGAGCTGATGGTGCCTCTGTGTGCCAGGAAATGACTTGGAGATGCTCTGTCAAGCACAAGATATAAATTGCAGGCGGTTTTTAAACGTTTGGAGAGATTGCTTTTTGAGTGGCAACCTGCATCTGTGCGTATCGGAGGGGGCGGGGCAGAGGTTCCGTTACTTTTTTCTATTTGTTCTCTTCCCTGGGGCTTAGTTCCTTCTTGGCCTGGCTGGTTGGCTGTCGCTCAGCCTGGGCTAAGAGGCAAGGTGCTGTGGGAGTGGTGGAAGCTGATGGTGGAAGCTGGGCAAGGGGCTGGTAGGGCCTGGCCAGGGCGCTAGCGGACAGGCCCGTGGACAGCGCAGCAGGCCTAGCTGGTGGTGGGCCAAGCCCACCTGTTCTTGTCTCTGACAAGATGGGCTCAGGGACCCACCCACCGATGCTTCCCAGTGCTTCTGGTTTCCAGATTCTTGATTTTGTTGCATTTCTCTCGTTTCAGAAGGCACATCAGATCCAATGGAGGCTCCATCGCGGCTTAATCACCCTTGCTTTCTAGACCTTTGGGGCCATAGGCTGGGCCCTTGGGTCTCCTGGGGCATGAGGTGGCTGAGAGAGCATCTGTCAACGCTGATGATTGCAGTGGGGTCAACCACTGACCCCAGAAGCAATAATTCACCCGTCCTTTCATTCATTCACAGTAGAACTGTTTTGAGTGGTTACTCTATGCTCAGTATGGGTTGGAGCTGGAAATACAGTGGGGGGATGAAGTGAAATGGGATCTACCTTATCGGGTTCAAGTACAAATTTCTGTTTTAGCTCAGCATCTTCTTCTACCTTCCCCAGAATCCCGTTACCTCCTGATTTACAGTGGAACCCACTCTGCAAGAATCTCTCACTGACGACAAACCTAGTCTAGCCTTGCTTTCTGGTACAGCAATAGAAGACCCTCACTTCTATATCCAGAGAGGAACAGGGGAAGGAGGGTAGAGTGGAGAATCTCTGGTCAAACCTACAGAGAACGAATGAACGGGCTTGTCAGGAGTGAGGGCTTCTTTCCTTGTTGGGAAGCTGCTAGCTGCTGTCCTCGTGTAAGAGGATCTGCCTGGGGACACAGTCTGAGCTGGCCACTGAGTTGGAGGTGGTGGCTCCTGAGCATGCAGGGACTGGACTGGGCTGGGCTCAAGGCAACTGCCATGTGACTCTTACTCCTGGCTTGGGAAAGGAGTTGGCAGTTCCTCACCATGGTTGGGAGGACTCCCAGGGGACCTGGCCTTCCCATTGCGTGCAGAAAGCTGGTTACAGTTTGAGTTAATGCTCCTTAGAAGGAGCCGATGGGTCCCTCAGGGGCCTTTCAGGGGATTACAGATTGCATTCAAACCCATCCACCCTGGAGAGGGGAGGGAGGCGAGCTCACTGCATCAGCTGTCTGAGCCCAGAAGCTAGGACACAGGCCAGGCTTGAGTTTGCCTAGAATGCGGATGGGGGAACACAGAGGGAAAGCCGTGTATAGGCCACAGGTATGATCATTCACCCGGCCTCAACACCACCAGTCAGGTGGCCATATTATCACGCTCCTGTGACACATGATCGGACAGACACAACAGCGGGGAAGGCATGAGGTCGAATCTGTGGGAGAGCTGAAATTTGAACTCAGGCAGCCTGGCTCTCAGAGAAGCAGTACTGTCCACTGAGCTACACGGCTAATCTGGGGAAGGGACTTGGAGCTACAAGTGAAGGGATCTAACTGGAGGGTAGTGTGGAGACCCAGCCTGGAGGTACATGCCAGTTGGAGCTTATACTGCCTCAGAGAATAATTCCTGACCCTGGTGTCCAGTGGCTTCAGGGGAGGGGTGGGGCTCAGATCTCTGGCATCCCTCCCCCATCTCAGAGTCTAAAGGTTGCAGTCTCTGAGGGATGTTCTATTGCTACCCACTTGGTCCCACTGACATGCCTGCCAGCCTCTCTTCCCAACTAGACACTTAGGCAGAGATGGGATATTTTGGGAAGGGAAGTTCAGGGCTGGGATGGATCTGCTCTGGGCTGAGGGAGATCTAGGGGGTCTGGTAGTGGCAATGGAAGCGATATCATGAGTTATACACACTCCAGGTCCTGGAAGCCCTGTCTCTTGTCCTCGGGCCCACAGAGACTCAGATCTGACCTCAAATTGGGCTGTGGGATATTCCTGAAGTTCCTAACCTGGAGACAGAGAGAAGCGATATATGGATGTGGTTCAGAGACAGTAAAAGCCATCACTCCAGAACCCAAGGAACACAGCCAGCTCACTGACTCTGGGGGTCTTGGGTAACGGAAGTGCCTGGCCGCTTTCTGTCCTAGACATGAATTGGTGGTCCATAAGCTCCACTTAGGCTGTACAGAAACTCCAAAGTTCTTTTATCTCAGCCTCCTGGATTATGTCAAGGTTCCAGGGTCTCAGAGGCAGAATGTGTGGCCCCTTGACCCCTGGAGGTATGTTATGGATAATTCAAGGCTCTGTTAGATAGTTGCTTTTGTGAACAGTCGCTCTGATTCTTGGCCTGGGCACTGGCTGATTTGTTGATTGTCTCAAATCCTTCCTCTCTCTCACCTGGACAGGGAGACAGGATCCCTTTTTCTGTGCTTCTGGGACCTCATCCCATGGTCGTGGCTCTGATGGAGGTAACCTGAACAATGAAAAACAGAAAGTTACAACTTACCGTATGGAAACAAAGGACAAAGGACAACATCCCGTGTCTCCCTTGTCTTTTTAAAAAGTTGGTATCCACAGTTTATTGTCTCACTTGGAGTAACAGGTCTATTTTAAACGGCCAGTTTTAGGCATTAAATGGGTTTCAATTACAAAATGAGAATGTGCAGTCTCGGATTAGAATCTACATTTCTGAGTGGTGGTTGTGCAGGTAGGCAGATCTCTGAATTTATGACCAGTCTGGTCTACAGAGTGAGTAGACAGCCCAGACTACACAGAGAAACCGAGGAACCCTATCTTGAAAAACCACAAATACATACATACATACATACATACATACATACATACAAAAATAAAATTCACATTTTAAGTGTGTTTCAATGTTGACTCTTACCTTCCTCAGGCCAGAAGAGCTGACAGTTTGTAGGAGTCAGGGGATGTGACTGCTCTCTGGGAATGGGTAGTTCCGGGTAGTGACAGCCTTTTCAGTTGGGTCTGGATTAGACTTTGCATTCCCAGGGTTGGCTGGCAGCAACTCCCTTGTCCCAGCCTCTGGTCTCCTGAGGTCCCCTCCACATGCACTCTTACACTTTCTGGCAGCCAGTTCCTTTGCTCAGTACTTAAAGTCGTGGCCAGTTGCTTTATCTTCTTGGCTCTGCCATATAGGATTGCTCAGTCTCTGTCCATATATACCCTGGTGTATAGCCACCCCCAGGGCGGGGCTCCTCCTGCTCCAGTATAGTCAGGTTTCCCAGGTAGAAATCAGACCAGGGTGGATGCTTGGCCTTAGCAGGCAGCAGGGATCCTATCTTGGTGCCTCAACTCCCTGTTCATGTATGTAATGGAACATTCCTCTTGTCTGCCACCGAGGGGACTGTTGACGGATGCCTAGTGATGGTCAAGTCCAGCTCAGAGGTTTCATTCTTGTCCAGGCTATCAGATAATAAAATAGAGTTTTCCTTAGGGAAAGGACAATCAGAGCTAACTAGGATATTGAATCCTAGCTCCATCCTAAATGAGCTACGTGACCTTGATAGCTGACTTAACCAGATCTGTCAGGGGTAAAACGGAGATGCCAGTACTACCTTATAGATGGCTGAGAAGAGTGAATGATGTCATCAGAACACTTGGGGCAGGGTACCCAGTTCATGTGAACACCAAGTGGCAGTAGGCCATTGTTTTTCTTACCCATAGACTCTGGACCTCTTGGGTGGAGAGGCAGTATCGAGAGATTGCTCAAGGAATCAGGGGGCAGGACAAGAGTGAGGGGTTAGCTTCTAGCTCGTGGTTTGTGATCCCAAGGAGAACTTGGCTAACCTCTTGTGAGCCTCAGTTTCCACCTGCAAAGTGGGCCTTTCAGGAATGCTTTGTGTCTTGGGGCTGCCGGGTGGATTTATTGAGATAACCTGTGATGCTTGGAGCGTGTGGTTTAGTTTATGGAAGGCGGTTGATAAAAGATAGCCACTGTCTCCTATTACTGATGGGAGACAGACTTCCCCGAGTGGGCTAAGAGGCACCCGAGTTCTCAAAATACTCTTTTAAATCAGCCACCCCTCCTTGGCTTATCTGTTCCACTTTAATCACCCAAGAAACAGTGGAGGGACCTAGATATTCCCAGGAAGCCCTTGATTTATAATTACTGTTCCTCTCAGGCAGTAATTTCTCCCCCACCAACCCCATCCTGGTCTGGCGTGCTGGAACACAGTTAGCTCTCCATTGTCAGAGCTGGGAACTTCAGTATCAAATTAAATGCAAACAGATGGATCTTGCTCATCTGTGTTTTTTTCTCGAGTCCCTCAGCTGTCCTGGAAAAAAACAGGGCAGCGGCGAGGACATCTCTGGGCCGCCTCGCTAATGAGCAAGCTCATTTTCCTTGTCCTCCTCCTGCCACAAGGAGAGAAGGATTGTTTTCTCTGTTTGGCAAGCCAGTATCAATATTTCCAGAGTGAAGCAATGAAGAAAATGGCCCCAGGCTTGAACAGTGATGGAGGCTGCCAGAAGACGGCTGGGCAGGGGGCTTCCTTCCTTTCCGGTCTTTCCTCTATTCCATGTTCCCCAGCCCAGTGGAAAGCCAGGCTAGGGACCCTCCCTGGAAAGTCATCATCCTCCCCTCTTACCCATCATCCTCCCCTCTTACCCATCATCCTTCCCTCTTACCCATAGGCTGCCTTGCCCGTCTTGTGTCAGACGGAGGCTCAGGCCGAGCACAGAATGTGCCCAAGTTCATAGGTAAAGATGGGCTGGGACCAGGCTTCCTGGCTTATTCTTCCACACTTTTCCATGTGGTTTGAATGAAACTGAGCCACATAAACTTTTAGACAGTAGCCTTGTTGGAGGCTGTTATTAGTGGTGGACTTTGAGATTTCAGAAGCTCAGGCCAGGCCCAGGGTGTCTCTCTTCCTGCTGCCTATGGATCCAGATGTAGACCTCTCAGCTCCTCTCCAGCACCATGTCCCACCATGCTGAGACTGGACTAAACCTCTGAACTGCAAACCAGCCTTAATGAAATGTTTTCTTTTATAAGAATTGCTATGGTCATGGAGTCTCTTCACAGCAATGGAAGCTCTAATTAAGACACCGTGATACTACAAAGCTATACAATCTTTTAGGAACATCTTAACTTACATCTCAACTCAAAATACATAACAGACAAAACAAGTAAGGCCAGCAAGAGTGACAGAGGCAGGAGCTTAGTCAAGGTTTCTCATGGTTACGTAGACATTTGAAATGCCTTTAAGGAGCCCCGGGACTCAATGGAAGGAAAATTCACAAATCTGGATTCTGTATGTTTCTAAATCTGCTAGATTGTTGTTGTTGTTGTTGTTGTTTTTGTTTGTTTGTTTTTTTGAGACAGGGTTTCTCTGTGTAGCCCTGGCTGTCCTGGAACTCACTCTGTAGACCAGGCTGGCCTCAAACTCAGAAATCCGCCTGCCTCTGCCTCCCGAGTGCTGGGATTAAAGGTGTGCACCACCACTGCCCGGCTTTTTTTTTTTTTTTTAACTTTTTTTTTTTAATCTGCTAGATATTTGGGGTCCTGGATTGTTGGCCATCTTTCTACTGTGAGCATCAAGTAAGAAGGGAAGGGGAACCTACCCTTTACTTTCAGGAGGGGCAGTTAGGCAAAGGTCAGACTCTGAGCTGGAGAACTATGCTTTTGGGTGTGCCTCACTCCAGCCGAGTCTGCTTCATGTTTGTCCTGGGTTGCAGTGAGAGCCAGCCTACGAGGGTGACCCTTCCCTCTGCATTATGAGGAAAAGGCTCGGGGTTCTCAGCCTCTAGCTGTCTGTGTCCACGGGAGGACAACCGATTTACTCCTTCCTGAAAACAGTGTCCTCAGCCCTAGGACAGAGACAACGGCATTGTGACCCTTTGTGTTGTGTTGGAAGACCCAGTGAGGTGAGAGGCTTGCAGGTGACGGATGAGGCTTGAGGCTCCAGTGTTCCCTATGCACTGCTCCTTAACTTCCTACGTTCATTTTTTATTCAACAAATGTCGATGTGAAACCCTGGGCCCTGGCTGGTTGCCAAGGATACGCACTGGCTGGGAGGGCTGCTGGGTGTGAAGGGCAGGGCTGCATGGGATGCTCAGATTTTCCGTTCACATGGATGGGATGCTGTGTTGGCTGCAGCGCTTTCTCCTCAAGGAGATTATAGCAGCTACTGGTTTCTATGGTCTGTCTGTCTGTCTATCTGTCTGTCTATCTATCTATCTATCTATCTATCTATCTACAAGAAGTTATCTTTTAAGAAAGAATGATGAATGATTACCAGGGCTGGGGACTTGCTGCTATAGGGGACTGTCTTAACTCCTGATAGCCCCATGACTCTAATCACACCTACTGGGCAGCTGGAATGATGGAGCAGTTGATCCGGGATGCTCCAGTTGCCACTGCGTTTCTGTGAATTCTAACACACAGGGAAGAAGAAAATGGGCCTTGAGGAATTGGATGGCACTTGACTTTACCTTTTATTCCTCCCCGCCACACAGTTTCAACACATATATTTGTATACTATGGCTAGAAGTAAACTTTCTCATTGTACAGAAAGGGAAACTGAGGCCCTCAGAGGGCTAGGCTTTATTAGAGTCTTTCAGCTAGATAGTAGCAGAGCTGGTGTCTACATTTGGGTCCCTGGACCTTGTCCTTGTCTGCATCTGGCAAACTGGAGCATCATTTGGCCGTGCGAGACATCTTCCCCATCCTTTGCAATCAACACTCTGAGCCTTTGCTTCCCTGAGGTCAGGGCTAGGGTGGGCTGATCTCCACTAGGCTGGGCTGAGGTGGGGGTGTACGGTGGGATGCAGGGAAGAAACGGTTCACTTCAGAGGCACTCCCTAGTTCAGATGTATCTTCTAACTTCCTCAAGTTTCAGGCCACACAATTAAGGCCTTGCTAATAAGCCATCAGTCTTTGTCCCACAAAGAGCTCGGCAGGCCTCCCTCCTCCTTTGGGAGGGGATCAATGCCTTATCTCAGCTGGGCCTCTGTGCTGGGAAGGAGGGAAATGAAAGCACTTAATTAAGGCGCAGAGGAGCGGAGAGGGAACCAGGCCACGCCAGACGCATCATCTCTGGGTCCTGGTATTCATCCCCTTCCCGCCCAGCCCCGCCCCTGAAGACAGCATGCAGCTGCAGATTCCAGGGAGACTGCTGCTTAGGGGGGCCTACTGAAGCCATAGCCCTGTGTGAGGAACTCAGGATGAGAAGGTGAAGATCAGAGACTCTCAGAGCCCACCTACAGCTTGTCCCCACGAAACCCACCCGACTTTTCCCTGCCTAGTCCACTCCACCACCGATTGGGTCTGGCCCTGGCTGTGGGCAGCGAACTGGAATCTCGAGCTGAGGGAACTCTGCCATCCCGGGCATGGATTTCGTGTTCTTTCAGGTAAGAAAAGCTTTCTTGGCCTCATTTTCCTCTTGTGAATGGAATGCTTCTTCATGCTTCAGCAGGGAAGGGGCTGTGTGTGCTCAGCCATCCACAATTCCTCTCTAGGTCTTGGATATAAAATGCTTTCCGGAGGCCCCGTGCTTGAGCACATGATCACCAGCGGGTGGCGCTGTTTTTTCGAGGCTGTGAACCATACAAAAGGTAGGGTCTTGCCTGGAGCGGCGATGAAAACCTTACCTCCTAGAACTTTGCAAAGTTGGAAGACTCAGTTACCAGAAAGAACCCTCTAGCCTGTGTGAATTCTCCCTCTCTTACGCGAGTCTCTGTCCTCTGTGGGCCTGCCTGGTGCCTTCAGAGACCCCGCTGCCTCTGACCTTGGAGAATCCCTACCACTGGGGCTCCTGTTTAACTCTAGCCTTTCACATCCATCCCTTGGACAGCAGGGGGCACCTTCTTAGTTCTGCGACTACCACAGGGCCTGCCTGCATTGCGGAGGGCAGATAATAGAGGATCCATAGAAATCTCGTTCCGCTTCCCTCGCTCTGGCTGCTGCGTCCCATCCTCCCAAGCAATTTCAGCGCAGCAGGAGCGCAGGTTGGAAGGCATTTTTTGTGCAATGGTCACACCCAGCATTGCCCTGCTTCTTTACCACCCAAGGGGACAGGAGTAGAGGGACGGAACAGGATCTCTTCCTTTAAGCACGCTAGGCAAGTGCTCTGCCACTGAGCCACATCCTCAGCTGGATAGCTTGAAATCAACTTGGGTAAGAATATTCACACCAGGGCCTTTGGCAAGTGCTATAGATGACTACTCACTGTCGCATCTGTTTTCCAGCACACCACTGAAGTGGGCAACACTCACCCTGTGGGCATCCTTTATTGAGGGGCTCAGACACTGCTGGGTATGAGCCAGGTGGTGACACTCATCCTGCCGGTGATCCTTTGTTGAAGAACTCAGGCACCACTGGGTAAACTGTCTTCCTTTCTGGTCCCTAGTTGACAAGGACATTTTCCTTCTCCGTGGCATGGCCAGGCCTCTGTTCGCACAGTGATGGCTAGCCAGTGGATACATCCTTGTATTGGATTTCTGTCTTCTCCAGTTTATTTGCTCTAGCCACAATGCTTATTTCTATAGACACATACTCTCCATAGACCGTCTTTTTGCAAGCTATTCTCCCAGCGCAATCTTGGACTCTCCCCTTAAGTACAGGCTATGTCTGTTTCCCCTGCCCAGAGTGAACCCTTTCTGTGCTTTTGTTCTTTAAATTTTTCTAGTCCTGTGTCCAGGTGGGACTGTACAGAGTCTCCCCCTAGCAACAACTCCGATTTTCTTTCGAGCACCTTCAGTGGGTGTGTGGAAAGGATTTAAAAATAGTCCGTTGATTTAGGGGGTAAAAGGAACGTTTTTGCGGTCTGAGTCTCACCTGTAAGTCTGGCCTGATACGCTCACTGCTTCCCTCTCTGGCTGATTTAGTTTCCATTTGCGAGTGTAACCACCACCTGTGTTGCCTCCTGTGAACTGTGTTTCTCTCGCCATTCCCCAGTCACAGCTGCCCAGGAACCTTAGCACCCAGTCCCGGGCCGTTGATCCTCCAGTCGTCTCGGCAGCTCTTTCCGGAACATGTGTTATACGTCTTCATTCCTGGCTTCTAACTCAAAGCTGCTCAAACTGTGCTCACTGACATATGATCTGTGACTCAGTTTCCTGTTTTCAGTGGATGGATTAATTGCGTGGATTGTAATTACATGAGCGGGTTTGGTGACAGCTGGAAAGATTTCTAGTTAACCGGGTCGTGGACAGTAGCTATGGAGGGCCAGTGCTTGTTGCTTTGAGGTAGTTAGATTGAAAAAAAAAATCAGGTTGAACAGAGGGCAGTGTTCTCTCTGTCCCTTTCCTAAAGAACAGCAGGATCAGAGGGCTTAGCAGGGACAACTATTTATTAATCAGATGATCTTAGAGAGACTACATTATTCAGGAGCAAGCGCTGGCAGAAGAGGAAGCCAGAGAGGTTTGAAGAGGGTGAGTGACTCAGTGATGCTCCATGGCTGACTTTGAATATGGAAGAGGCCGTGGACCAGGGAATAGGGCTGGCCTTCAAAGATGGCTATGACCAACAAGTAAGTGGCAAGGACACGAGGGCTTCAGCCCTATAATTTGGCGACAGCCTGAAGGACGGTGGACATGACTCTTCTCATTTCGATTCTAGCTATGCTCTCAGTAGAAGATCCGGCCAAGCCTCAGCCTGGACTTCTTACCTGAGATAATAAATAGGTATTATTTTAGACTGTGTTAAGTCTGTGATCATTTGTTACGGCAGCAGTAGGTTACCTATATTCTCATGGAGGGCTGTATGAGCACAAGAAAAAAACAAAACAAAACAAAACAAAACACCTTCAAACCACTGAGCTTTCAGGGCCTGCCTGTGGTAGCAGCCAAGGATGGGAACACCGATTAATACAAGATTCATTAGCTGCCAGCCCCTCTGCAGCCTGGAGGCCAAGAGAGGGAAAGGTTAGGAAGCATGTGAGGACAGACTCAATAGGGATGAGTGTAGTATCAGCTATAACAAAATGCCCAAGACTGCACATTTTATAAAGATAAGAGGTTTTAGAGATGGAAATTCCAAACAGCATTATACTGGCTCTGGTGAAGGACACCTCGGGTGAATCACAACATGGTGGAATCAGAGGAGTGACCCTGTGGAAAAATAGGACGCCAGGTCACTGGGAAGGGCCATTCTTACTGCTGTAGAACGTCACACATAGTAACTGACTGGGTTCCCTAAGATCTACCTTAACTTCTTCCAAGAGTGTGGCTCCTCCCCCATCAATGGCATAATTCTCCATTAGGACCTACTTCTTTTGTGTGTATGTATATGTAGGCGTGTGTGGGTGCACATGCATGTGTGTGGAAGCCAGAGGACAACCTCAGGTGTCATTCCTTGGGAATATCACTTGTTCTTTTGGGACAGGATCTCTTCCTGACCTGCTGCTTGCCTGCTAGGCTAGGTTGACTGGACAGTGAGCCCCAGGGGCCCCTTTGTCTTTGCCCCCCCCTCACCCGGTCGCTGGGATTACAGATGTGTGCTTCCATGCCTGGTTTCCTTGTGTGAGTAATAGGGGTCCAAACTCATGCTTGTGTGGCAAGCACTTCCCTAGCCGAAGGCCCTGCTTCTTAGAGGTCTTCCCACCTCCTCACTGCCAGCCTGAGGATGAGACCCTCAACACACAAACTCTTGGGGAATAAACCATATTCAAATCACTGCAGGTGCTCAACTGAAGTGGGACCACCATCTCCAGAACTTCCAGAGGCAGGAAAGTGGACCGAGAAGAGCCCTGCAGACAATGAGAGGTCCATGCGGAGCATCACACAAGCCAGATAATGGCCGAGCCCAGGCCGGAACCTCAGCCTCCTCGTATGTGCGGCGTGGGTATGAGTGGAACGCTGCACATGGCTGTGCCTGTACCACATGTGTGAGTGCGCGGGCACCACATGCCTGCTTGTAGCTGGCTCCTCATCCCCAGCCCCTGGACCTCCAGGGTTAACGTTCCGCTCAGGCGCTGGGAAGTGCAGCCACTCCACGTTGGTAATTGAAATCAATTTCTCAGCCTTATCTTTAGGAAACCTATATAGTGTAGACTGTAATCTGAAAGCTTGAGCCCGGGCAACTTTTAAATGAAAATCCTCTGCCCTGGAGGGTGTGTGTGTGTGGGGGGGGGGGAGAGGAAGAAAGGAACAAGTGGCTCGCTTCTTGTCACAATTTCTCAAGCACAAGTGGGTGGGGGTGGGGCTCTTGCATTTTTCTTTGGGCAGTTAGCTATGAGCGTGTGACAGGGCACTGGAGGATCTGTGAGTGCGTGTGTGGGTGAAGATGTGAGTGCTGGTGGGGTGCAGTAGTGTGCATCCATTTTGGTGATGAAGTGTGTATGCGCATGTGTATATGTGTGTGTGTGTGTGTGTGCACGCACGCACCCAAGACTGGACACGTGTGTAATGACCAGCTTTCTGTGTTTGTCTTTGCCTCTAGACCTGGGAGCTTATGCATGAGAGAGGCGGGAGATGGCTGTAAATATGTATGCAGATGCATGGGATAATTCACAGGCTTGTAAGTGACCAGGACACTGATACATGCACATGGCACTCATTTCAGAGGGTGTCAGCCAGTGGGCCATCACCTCTGCATTCTCCTGGTCCCAGAACAGCTACTCTCTTTGCTACCTCCAGTGACTTTATCACCTTGCCATTCCCTCCTCAACACCCCCCCAACCCCCGACTTTCCTGTACCCATAAGGAGAACTGGCCTCCCATTGGCTACTCGAAAGGTTTCACCATCATCCTTCCTGTTGTCTGAAGCCTCCCCAGCTTCACTAAGGAATGGCATGCCAGTATGCAGGAAGCCTTGGCTCAAATCTGCAGGCCTGGTCACTGGGCATCCCCTATTGGTCTCTACGAAGGTGGGGAACGAGGCAGGAGGGTGCTGAGACCTCTCCCTGAAGCCTCAAGGTAGGGCAGAGAGCAGGTGCATGCTCCTGGGTCACAGCCCACGAGGGTGAGGGCAGCTCCTCCTTTTGTCGCTGACCCCTACCCCAGCAGAGGGTTCCCGGCTCTCCTTGAAGCCCCATGGATTTCTCATTTGAAGTCAATCAGCCTTGAAATCCTTGCCCGTCCTGCAGAGTAATTGTGGAGCTGGTAATCAATGCCAGACACTGCTCAGCTGCCCAGGGTGGGGGTGATGGAGGCACAGCGTCCCTGGGCTCCAGCTAAGCCTGGAAGAGAGAGTGACAGCAGGATCAGAGGGGCCCAGCCCAGAAGCAGCCTCACTCCGGGCTCAGACCTTCAGTTCTGATGGGCAGAGACTGGGAGGGAGGCAGGAGGACCTTCTGGCAATTGCCTTCCAGGGGCAGAGTGGCCAAGGTAGCAGAAGGAGCATGCACCTTACTGGACCAGGGACAAGCAGGAAGTTGGGAGTGGACACAGAGTCCACTCTATGGAAAGCCAGAAAAGCAGCATTTGGGTCTGTGATGACTCATCATTAGCATGGAGGGTCTGAGACCCACACCTCTACCTGCTCACTTACTTCAGGTCCCAGAGGGTCCCTGGACCTAATGACACATGTTCTGGTAAGTGGCAGAGACGCTGGTGTATCGGCAATGGTGGCAGCAGCTATGGGTTGAGTCAAGGTGATAAGGCTGAGGGGGCAATGTGGAGCTGGGGGACTGGGTGATTAGAGGAAGCGTGGGGGTGACTGGGGAGGGGAGGCTGAGAGGGCGTGCCCGCGGCTGAGGTAGTGGGGATGGCTGGGGTGTGGGGAGGTACTTGATGGTGATTGTGGCGGGGATGATGACGGTGATGGAGAGCAGAGCAGAGCAGAGGACGAGGACGAGGACTTCTGGGAAGGAAATCAGAGGAAGTGTGTGGACTCAAGGCTGTGTGGGACCACTGGGCACAAGCCACAGGAATGGAGGAGGGGGTTGGATTCAGAGCTGAGACATGCAGGAGATGGCCGAGCTAGACCTGATTTGGTCAGGTGGGGGAGCTGCAGAGGTCTTAAAAATGCCTAGCAGCTAAAGTTGGACAGTGGGTCATCTTCTCAGTGGCCACATGTGCTGTAGGGAAGCTCAGATCCTCCAAGGAGCTGGAAGTAGAGGCATGGACAGACACAGCAGGGGCAGGGCTGTTCTGAAGAGTGTGGGTGGCTCAGGACAGAAGGCACAGGAACGATGGCTGCCACTGAGTGCCACGGGCAGGAGGCACAGAGACCTAGAAAAACAGAGGGGGTAGGCAAGATGGCTCAATGAGTAAAGGTGCTTGCCACCAAGTCGGACGACCTGCATTCAATCCTCAGGACCTACACAGCAGAAAGGAGAGAACTCGCACAAGTTGTCCTCTGACCTTCGCAACCATGCTCTGACATGTGCACCCCCTACACATAAACAAACAAACACACAAACAAATAAATGTAATAAAAAGTTTTAGAGAAATGGATGGAAGGAGGGAGAAAGGAACAAATCAAAAGATACTCAGAGAGGGCAGGCAGACACACAGCACAGAGACAAGCACACACACAGCACAGAGACAAGCACACACACAGCACAGAGGCAGGCACACACAACACAGAGGCAGGCACACACACAACACAGAGGCAGGCACACACATAGCACAGAGGCAGGCACACACACACAAAGGCAGGCACACAACACACACACACACACACACACACGCTCATGCACAGACAGACAAGGACATACATGACCACATGAGTCCAGCTCTGGGTTGGTGCAGTAGGAAACACATCCTCACAGAGAGAAATGCCAATGTTTATCCTCCCTCTTTACTCGATGGATAAGCATTAGACCAAGGCAAAGTGGCAGAGCACGGGGCTGGCTGAGCAGAGCCGCCCTGTCTACCAAGCACCTGCCCATCAGGCTGGGGGATTTTTGGGAGATCAGTGGGGTCTTGGAGACCTGCCTTATTTCTGGGCCTCTGATGTCTGTCCCATGCTGCTGGGTAGTGTCCTGGCACTGTGGGTGGGCTTTGCTGGGGAAGGCTCTGTTGGAGGGAGAGAAGGAAAGAGGACGGAGGGAAACAAGTCACAAGTCAAGGAGGTCAGAGGATGCCCTCCCAACCCATTGCTCTTCTGACCCATGTGTGGCAGGGACGCAGCTGTTCTTTCTCTCCCTGGGATGCTTTTTGAGGCATGACCTCTAGAGGGCACTGGACCCGGAAAGAAGGCCCCCTGGAAACCCCTGGACAAGCCCAGTGTCTAGTAGCAGCTTAGGGGGCCAGTGTCAGGCGTGGGGTGACGCTGTAAGTCAGATCATTTTGGTGCATAAAATCTGGAAACATGAGTCTATGAATTGTAATCGAGCATGACGAGATCTCATCAACAGAAGTAAATATGAAACGCAAGAGGATGGGACGCGCAGCCATTTTCTGCTCTTCACCCATCCCCACTCTGTCTGCAGATCCTCTCCAGTGTTATACGCCACACATACCATATCAGCCCTGTGCGGCTCTGGAGGCCATTTGACCACTGAGTTCTTCACGTTCCTGCTTAAGGACCCTGTCAGTTGTCTGTCTTCCAGCCTCGTGGCTGACCACTCTACCTTCACTGTTTGGCATAGACTCTTGGTTGGAAGAATCTCGAGTCTAATTCTGACGCCCACTATAGGCCTGGAGCTGGTGACAGACAGTACCTGTTTACTGTCTGAGTCTTGCTGAACACTGTCCCTAGCCTGTCTTCTTGCAGACATGCTGAGAGCCTTTGCTACATTTAATCTGTAAGCTCCAAGACGGGGCTGGAGCAGACTGAATTTTGCAAATTTATTTGGCCCCTATCAGTTTTGTTCTTGGTATCAGCGTCTCCTGGCTTTAGCCTGTTTCCCTGGGACAATGTTGGGCTAAGGTTTATAAGCCTAAGTGGAAGGCCCTTGGGACTCTAGTTTGGGAGGCATGCAGAAGTGTCACATCTTTTTGAACTTTTGAAAGGAGCAGTGACTCATGGGCAGGGAGGGAGGGAGGGAGAGAGAGAGGGGGGAGGGAGGGAGAGAGAGAGAGAGAGAGAGAGAGAGAGAGAGAGAGAGAGAGAGAGAGAGAGAACATGAATGAATGTGGTACCAGAGCAGTGGTCACTGAGCACCTCAGAGTGGCAGCCTCCCTTATTTCCCATTGGGCAGAGTACAGAGCTCACCCTGCAATCCTCTTACCCAGGCAGGGCCACCAACAGACTCACTTGGAAAAGGTCTTGGCTTCATGCAAGGATAACAGGGATTCCCCGATTTTTACATTATGATCCTACAATCCCATTGGGGGGAAACACAGCTCATGGAGAGGCATACTCAGGGGCATGCGCACACATATGCATATGTACTCTGCATGTAGCCACAGGTGCATCATCTGTTATAATCACAGGCAGAGCCCAAGCCTCCCATGCAGACCACAGAGTCCCAACTCCCCCATGCACACCACAGACAGAGCCCCAGCCAGTCCCCATTCATGTCTTGAGCGACCCCCCCTTCTCACATGAGGGGAGGAGCTAGGAACAGGACAGCCTCTTCTCTCTCTCTCTCTCTCTCTCTCTCTCTCTCTCTCTCTCTCTCTCTCTCTCTCTCGGCAAATGGTCTACCACTGAGCTGTAATCTCCATTTTTCTCTTCCTTTTTCTTTTGAGACAGGGTCTTGCTAAACTTCCTAGGCTAGCCTTGACCTCTCTCTGGATGGAGCCAAAGCTGGGGCTTGAAGTTGGGATCCTCCTGCCTCACTCACCCTTTCAAGTAGCTGGGATGGAAAGCTTAAGCCAGCGGATGGGGGCATTTTAGAAATTACGTCTCTTAATCCAATGGCTCTGGGTTAATGACAAGGAAGATCTGCCTGGGTGGACCTGGCCGAGTCAGGTGAGGCTCTGCAGGTGGAAGAGGGGTGGGGCTTGTCTGCCATGAGCTCCCCATATACAAGCAAACATGGTTTCAGGGGAACTTGGAAGAGGAGCTTAGTACAGCTTGATCAACGTCTCCATTGTGAGAGGCTGTGTTAGGTCTCCTGGCCCGTGGACACCATAATATGATATTTGTTATTCTAAAGTGTTGTTCTGTGGAACTGAGCAATGCAGTAGCAGAACACATACCACAGTATCCCATGTGACCAAGGCACATAGCCATAGACAGAAGCACTCATTTCTATGCAGGCATCATACATGCAGACATTCATGTATCCACTTACACACTCATTATAGGCACACATTTACACACACTATAAAATATTCACACACATGAATATATGTAAACATAAATAAATATGTAAATGTTCTTAGATGTACATGTATACATCTCCTAACATGGATGGAGGCATGTAAAATCTATGCAAACATTCCTATTCACCTGAACGCAGTTAGGGAGGGTGCCTACACATGTTCACACATCATAACAGTGACAACATGCTGGTTGCTTTGTGTGAGCTGGCCGCCGCTCTGAGTTCTTCAGGCCTACTAACCCAACAAATTGATAACTACTCAGATGCATACATGTGGTCTATGCACTCTGATCTGTGTGACCAAACGTCTGTAAGATAACACACTGTCCTGAGACACAAAGGACAAGGGAAAAAAGCTCTCAGGTACAACAGGCTCCCTGGTTGTTTCTGGGGAGCATGCCCTGCTCCCTCTAGCACCTGCAACTCAACCCAGGCACTCTCACACTGGTCCAGATCACCCACATGTACATCTCAGTTTCTCCACTAGGTGGCGCTAAATTGGCACCTTGAGTTTGATGGGCAGGCCACTCCCACTTCCATTGGGTGTGTGTCTGAGTGGGGGCAGGGCGGAGTTTACGTCTTGGGTGAGGAGAGGAGCAAACACTACTGGCCATTATAGTCCCATCTTCCATCTGCCCTTTTATTTCAACATAGTCCAATATGTCCTTGGAATCCCAGCTCCCGGGGCCATTGCTGCTGTCCTCAGTCCACAGCTGAGAGTGCTGGCCAGTCCTGGTCTTGCCTGACAAGCCCCTGCCAAAGACACCCGCTCAGCTTTTACTAATTTGTTTTTAAAAACCCTTATGCACCATTCACTGCACCCAAGGGACTGTCCAAAGTGCCTCATGAGTGTCAACTCACGTGGTCCCGGTAATAAGACCTTAAAAATCTTTATTGCTATTTATTTATTCATTTATATTGTGTGTGTGTGTGTGCGCGCGCGTGCGTGTGCGTGTGCGCGCGGGTGCCCCTGAAGCCAGCTGACATGGGTACTGGGAACCAAATTTGGATCCTTTGAAAGAGGAGCAAGTAGCTGAGTGATGGCTGCCTCCTGACCCTTAGGTAGGAACACTGTAGCGAGTGTAGGATCAGAGTTGAGGTAGCTTGCCCAAGCTCACATAGCCCATAAGTGATGGAAGGATAACCATCCTTCACCCCATTTCAGAGACTGAGTAACCCAGCACCGACGTCAGCGGGTCGCTGGCCTTGAACATGGAGGTCAAGCCTAGGGGCAGTTTTCTCCCTGGAGCATGGGGTGAATCCGGATGAAGGCTTAGGCTGTTGATGAGTTAATGATCTGCGACAGGAAACCCCCTGCCCAGTGCTGCTTCGGCTGCCTCTCCATAGGGCTTTCGGGGCCCCAGAAGCCACTTCTTGGCCAAGGGGGCGCTGTTTTTAGGGCTTTCGTGTGGAATCTACAGAAAGGACATAAAAGGCAGGGCCGGCTCACAGCTGATACCCCGCTGTGGGTGAGTCTATAGACTCAGACGGCGGAATGGGCCTTTTACAAGATACACAACCCATTCTACACTCAATTGCATCCCATAAATCAGGTTAACCTTTTCAGCGCGGCTCGGGGAAAATTAATTACTCATATCGGAGCACATGACCTTTTTCCTGGCCAGCACGAGGCAAGCCGCTGGGGAGTGCTGGCTTCCTGTCCTTCGCGTTACAGCAGCCTGGCCTCCAGGAACCCACCCAGGGCCACACAGTCAGCCAGGGGCAGCAGCTACCTGTGGGCTTGCCAGAGATATTTCCACGGGGTTTCCCAGTGTCCTTTAACCCCAGCAGAGACTGTGTTCTCATTAAGCTACCCACAAGGTGCATGTCAGGAATGTCCTCTTGGGGAGTCTGGCTTCACTGGGGAGGGGAAAGGACAAATGGTTAAAGGTTCTGTATTGCCTCCTGAGAGACCTTCCACAGAAACCGGAGAGAATCCAGCCGAGCTTCTTTTGGTTGATTTCCCTAATAGAGTCTACCGCTGGCCTTGTAGGTCAGTCCACAGCGTTCACAAAGGGCCGTCTCCCACCCAAGCAAAGCCGACATCTCAGCAAACGGCGGTCTATCACCCGCTGAGTAGACAGCCACGCAGGCAGTTTGCACTGGAATTTACATTTTTCTTATGCAGCTCTGGGGAATAAGGGTAAAAGGGGACAAGTCCTCTAGAGACTTCTAGAGACTTCTAGTTCAGCTGGGACATGAGACTCACAGTGCAGATTTACTGAGTAGGTGAGGCAGGCTCTCAGCCAAACCTGGAATAGTTTAGTTCTTTTTTTTGAGACAGGGTTTCTCTGTGTAGCCCTGGCTGTCCTGGAACTCACTCTGTAGACCAGGTTGGCCTCAAACTCAGAAATCCGCCTGCCTCTGCCTCCCAAGTGCTGGGAAGGTTTAGTTCTTAAAGGGCCGGTCAGCGCATGCTTGTGTGCGTGTGCGTGCGAAATCATGTGTGTATGTATGTATGTATGTATACATGTATACAGGTGTACATGCATGTCCAGGTGAGCATGCACATATATGTGTGTGTATGTATGCATGTATGTATGTATGTATGTATACATGTATACAGGTGTATATGCATATCCAGATGAGCATGCGCATATATGTGTATGTATGTATGTATGTATGTATGTATATATGTATGTATACATGTATACAGGTGTACATTCATGTCCAGATGAGCATGCACATATATGTGTATGTATGTATGTATGTATGTATGTATGTATACATGTATACAGGTGTACATTCATGTCCAGGTGAGCATGCGCATATATGTGGAAGCTAGAGGTCAAGCTTCGTCCACCTTGTGCTTTGAGACAGGTCTCTCATTGGCCCAGAGCTCTCCAGACTGGGTCTCTCATTGGCCCAGACTAGGCTGGCCAGTCAATGAGCTCCAAGAATTTCCATGCTTCTGCCTCTCCAGAGCTGGGACCACTGTGCCTGGCTTTTTACTTGAATGCTGGTGACCAAACGCTGATCCTCATATTTTCCAGGTAAGCACTTCACCAAGAGAGCCATTTCTCCGGCCCTCCATTCTTTTTTTTTTTTTTTTCCTCTTTTTTTCCCCAGTGCCTGTGATTGTCGTTTGCTGGCAACATAGGCAAGGTATTTTGGGAAAAGTAGTCCTTTGATCGTTATCCCGACCACAGATGCATGTCCAGGTGAGGATAGGGTGGGGGAGATTCAGTTTTGCCTTTGAGCCCGAATAGCTTTTAAAAAGTGAAACCTGGCTCTGCTCCTGGGGAGACTACCTCAACCTGGAGCGTTCATTTTGTTGTTCTTAATCAAAGTGAGAGGCAAGGCATTGTAAGAGATGCTGCCTCTCAGAGCAGCCGTGGGGAGTCACGGGATAATGCCTGGAGAGTGCTTTGCACGGTGCCTGGTACTTAGCAAATGTTCATTAAACACCAACTGTAGTAATTACCGCGATCAGCTGCCAGTATGACTCTTGGCGGCCTGGTGAGCCCAGTTCTGAACCCGATCTGGAGGAAGTGTGCGCTGTGGAGGAAGTGTTTCAGAGCTCCTGGAGCTGGGTGTGCGGGTTCACGCTCGGGGGTCCAGCCCTTGGGGGATAGAGGCAAGATGGTGAGTTTGAAGGCAGCCCAGTCTACACAGTGAGCTCCATCCTTGGCTTGGCTATGCCACAAGACCCTGCCTCGAGCTGGAGAGATGGCTCAGTGGTTAAGAGCACTGAGTGCTCTTCCACTCAGTGCTTGAGGTCCCGAGTTCAATTCCCAGCAACCACGTGGTGGCTCTCAACCATCTGTAATGGGATCCGATGCCCTCATCGGGTGTGTCTGAAGACAGCTACAGTGTATTCATATACATAAAATAAAGCACGCCTAGGAAAGTACATTGATTGCCAGTTAGCTTGGGTCTGCAATGAGGTGTTTGTGCCTCTGATCTTGAGCAAGCAGTAGTGTCTCACTGTCTTGGTTCTGTCAAGGAGAAGGATGCTCAGTTTCTAGCCCTGTAAATAGAGGAGGCAGGCCTTCCTTCTTTCTTCTCACTCCCACAGTGGGTTGGTGCTCTCGATCCCACCAGCAGGCTGCTCGTCTGGAGGCCACCTGTGCCCCGAGTCTAGGGATTCTTGGGGTGAAGGTGAAGAGCTAGATGAAACCAGAGGAAGTGTGGACCACAGGTCTTGCATGAGAAGATGCACGGAGGGGCAGGCCACACAGAGCGTTAGAAGATGGCATAGGTACAGGATGCCAGAGAGGCAGCTGGGGCACGGTGGGGCTGCTGGGGGCAGATGAAAGCCCAATTAGAAATGGAGGGGACTGCAGGGAGGAAGCAGACTGACATCTGTCATGAGTCCCTGGTCCCATCTTCAGCCCACGTGACCCCATAGCTTCCTTTAGTTCTTGTTGCCTGCATTCCCGAGACTGTGAGATGGACTGACCCACAAGGAGCCAGTCACATCCTTGAGTTCCAGACCTGCATAGCCATGAGGAAGCAGTGGCCTTACCCTTGGATAACTGTAGGAGCCTCATTTAGCTCACACCAACCCTAAACTTCTTCCTCTATCATTTGCCTGAGAACTGCCAGTCATTCTTAAGGGCTAGTGCCTGCACCCATATTGCTGAGACTCTGTCCCAAGCCATGGCTGATTGGACTCAAGCTTGGCTGCTGAGATTTTCTGTCTACTGGCCAGCGAGGGCCAGTTTGTCAGTGGCAGTGGCACTGTGCATGGGGGAGTAGGGAAGAGTCCCCTTTGGTTGTCAGGTGCACAGGGAAACTGAAGGGCAAGTGGAGGTTCCAGGCCAATGGAGGGGAAGGCTTCTGTTGGCTTTCCAGTCCTTTGGCGGCGGTTGGGCCCTGGTTCTGCACCAAACATCCCCATATCCTTGGAGCAGCCCACTTTACTGGGTTCTGTTTTGTCCTTTGGGCTAGGTGTCTGGCAACTTGAAAAACATTCCTATAGCTGTTAGGTTGAGGAGTGTGTCCTGGCCATGGGGGAGGAGATGAGGGACAATGAGGGGGGAAGGAAAGAAGGGTGAATGAAGGAGACCCAGTTTCATGTGTATGACTGTGAATGCCTTCGGAGGTTGAGAAGGATAACTTCCGACCTGCAGGTTGTGTTTGTGTGTGTGACATGGCCAGGAGGAGACTGAATGAGACTAAATCTTGTGTTTAGGGCTGATCAATAGTTTCTATCACTTCAGAGATAGAATATGGGAGATGGGCGGCGGTCCCAGGGGAGAGAACAAGGAGACCACAGAGATGATTTTAAGTCCATGGAGACAGGATAAGGCTTTTCCTTTTGATCCCAGGTCTGAACCTCCAGCTGAGAATACTGGGAGACAGCAGGACCATGTGACACAGAGCCTGCCCTTGGCCTTCCCCATCTATGGCCATGTTGTACAGCCAGGAGGAAACTCTCTTCTAACCCAAGGGGTCTTTTCTGTGGGGATTGCGTGGAGCTCAAGAAAAGCCCCGTGGTTTATCAGGCACTGACCTTTGACCTGCCTCTTGCCCCTTCAGCCCCAGACACACACAGCCACACGACACACAGACATACAGACATGCCTTCTCTATCACACACACTGACGTGTAATAAAGTTACAGGGAAACACACACATATATAGACATACACACAGTAATCCTTTTGTAACCATAGACACTTAGGCACACTGAAACACAGGCGTGGGCACACAGTGTGCATAATAACACAGAGACACCTGCACGTGTGTGGGCGGACACCAACACAAAGATCCAGACAATGTACAAAACACGAGAGCAGAAGGATGCACCGTGACCCTGAAATACACAGACACCCACAAGCACTGACTGGTGCAGATGACAGACATGCCTGGTCACAGACCTCAGACACTTGCGGACATGCAGAGGCCGCCTTGGTCAGCAGATATGCATCATGAACACCCATGTGCATGCCAGGCACATATATGTCCACAGGCATAACACCATGAAGACATGGCCTGGATCCTTAGGTGGCTCTGGTAGATAGGGCTCAAACTGGCTGGGTCTTGAGAACCACTCTCCAGGAAGCTTTTCCTTTCATACCTGGAGAAAATACCGCTTAAGGGTGGGAATGGATTGTTCTGCATTGTTGGTCCCTGCAGCAGCATCTGTGCTTAGCAGGCTCCTGGGAGTGGGAGGGAAGTCGTTCACTTGGCCTTCAGGGGTGGGGTGGGCATGGTGGGATTCCTGGACAGGGCCAGCACTGAGGAGGGCCAGGCAGGTGTGTGAGGAGCAATAGAACAGGGGTCCATTCCAGGCTGAGGAACAAGCCTGGCTTGCCTGGTACAGAAAACAGGGCTTTCTTGGGCCTCACTGGGGCTAAGGCTAGCCCTTATTCAGAACCACAAGTCTTTAGTTTGAGCCTGGGCCTGGAGATTTGACAGTGACTGTGTTTGTGTGTACAAGTGTGCATCCGTGTGCATGCACACATGCGGGCATACATACTTATATTTGAGCACATGCCTGAAGTCATGCCCATGTGTGTACTGCTTTAAGCGTGCAAATGCACGTGTATGCACATGGACACACACGTGTGTAGGCTTGGTGTATTTGTATGTGTGTGTACTAAGATGTGCCTATGTGCATATCTGCAGGTCTGCGGTTGTATGGCTGTGCATAGACAAGGATGCTGTCTTCTGAGCCTGCCAACACTGCTGTCGCTGTGTGTACCTCAGCCTGGGGCAGCTCCAGATGTTGTTCCAACATTCCTTATTCACTGCAGAAAAATCAAACAAACAAATGAAAAATTAACGCCATTGTTAGTCAGGGATGCCCCCAAGCGGCTGAAGCTGCCTCCAGCCAGCCCAGCTGGCGCAGATGGTGGAGGCTCCAGGGCTCACCTTGGGCCTTGGCACCAGCACAGATAGGCTCAGTGGTGGGCTGGAGAGAGGGGGCTGTTGTGGGTTGCTAGGTCCAGGATGCGACTAGGAAAGCTGTCAGGGCCTCAAGGGAGTGTCTGTCTCTTCTAGGCCCAAGCATCTCCTGTGGTTTCAGGGTAGGAAGGCAGGATGAATGAGGTGCCTAGGATATAACAGCTAGCAGGTACTCACTGGGCAGTGTTAGCCTGGCTGGCGTAGACATACGATTCCTTTATACTAACAGCATTTGGCAGAGCAGGAAACTGAGGCTCAGAGAAGTTGCTTAGGCTTCTCATTGCTATGAAGCTTGTGTGTTGAGGCAGTGAGGCAGCGGGCCATCTCCAAAGTCCCTTCAGCTCGGGGACTTCTCACTACACTGTAATACACGTGGTGATGAGTTAGAGAGGGCTGCAAAGTTTCTGCCATTTTCCCCATGGCATCTAGTCTCCAGGTTGTGGATTAGGGCTGGGCTTAGAGACTTCCCAGGGCTGGCTGTGGCAAGCCTCACAGCTTCTTAACCTGTCGGGAACCTCTCTTGGAACTCCGAGTCACCACATGGGAGGTCCTGTGATCTGAGGCTGTTCTCTGTGCGCAGAAGGTTGTGACTGAGCCAGCTGCTTGTGGTACCAGGCGCGTGAGGAGTCATCTTGGACCTAGATTAGCTTTCTCTCCCATGGAAGCTGCCATTTCTGTCCTAGTGGCTCAGAAGAAAATTACCCAGCTGGGGACAGCCTGGATTTCGCTCTTTTTTCCTTCCTTCCTTCCTTCCTTCCTTCCTTCCTTCCTTCCTTCCTTCCTTCCTTCCTTCCTTCCTTCTTTCCTTTCAAAAGAAAAAAAAAGATTTTCTTTTATCTTTATTTATGTATGCCACAGAAGCCAGAAGAGGGTGAGAGGGTATCAGATTCCCAGGAGCTAGGGTCACAGGCTATTATGAGGTATCCTGTGTGTGTGCTATGAATCCAACCCCAGTCCTCTGTAAGAAAAGCAAATGCTTCTAGCTGTTGAACCTTCTCTCTAGCACCAACACCCTGGATTGAGCCATAAAATCATGAGCTATGACAAAGCGATTGTGCCTCAAGCCACTTAATTTTGAAATAGCTTGTTGATGCAGCAATAAAATCTGGACCAGCATCTCCCCTCCCCAACTCCCCCCCTACACATATACATACCACATCCCCCACACACATATACACCCCTATACTCCCCAAACATCCTCCATCACACATACACACTGCCACACACTCCTCACAATCACACCACATAATACACTACCCCACCCTATTCCACAAATAAATATACGCACCACACTACACCATACCACACCACATCACACCACACATACATGTGCCACCCACAAACACATATACATACCCCTCTCTCTCTCTCTCATTCTCTCTCTCTCTCTCTCTCTCTCTCTCTCTCACACACACACACACACACACACACCACATCTCTCCAACCCTCCATAAATGCACACACTTAGAGAGACAGACACGCAGTAAGGCCCCCCAGCTCCCACCGCATTCACAAACGCTCTGTGGTCTTCCTCTGACCTAGCATCGCCGTGCTGTCTTCATGCTTTCCAGGGCGGGAAGTGCTCACACCCAGAGAGGAGACAATGGCCCCTCATCAAGCAGCTGAGACCGTTGTTTGGGAATTTTTCTCATTTGAATTCTCCCCAAGAATCAGGATGAGTAATTTCATACGGAAATGCATAAAAAACAATAATTACTGTGGTTGTGTCATAGTAAACATTTCCGCCGAGTGGGTCCTCTGCATCCTTCGGCACGGCTATCGAATCTGCTCTTGCCTTGTGCCTACAGCCCAAGAGCTGGGATGGGGGGTATACGCCCCCAGGAAGACATGGAATGTACTGGATAAAGGGAAGGAGGCTTTTGCGGGGGAGGTCTCTGAGTTTCTATCCAAGAGCCGAGAAAGGTTACCTTAGGCCTAGCCTCCAAATGCCCTGTACTGCTAGTTGTCTGGGCCATGTGGATGCCAGTCTGGGTGACATGTGCTTTCCTGTGTATGTGTGCTCATGATGGGTGTGAGACAGTGGGAGGGGAAAGTTAGGTTATGGGTGTGGCCGTATGTGAATGTAGCTATGGCAATGAATACCCATGTGGTAATGTGTAGCAGTGTGTACGTCTCTGGTGACTTCATAGGCCAATGGATACACACGAGAATATATATATGTGTGTGTGTGTATATATATATATATATATGTATATATGTATATATATATGTATATATATATATGTATATATATATGTGTGTGTGTGTGTGTGTGTGTGTGTGTGTGTGTGTGTTTGTGTGTGTGTATATGAGGGTGGCTGGAATGGGGGAGACCTGGATTTGTGCCTCAGCTCAGGACTGAATGGTCCATTAACTTGTCATGAATGGCAGAACAAATGTATTCATACATATACTCACATGCATGTGAGGGTGCATGTATGTGTGCACATGCATGCCACAGGGACTGTGTGGACCACATATATTGGCAAGAAGCCATGATTCTGTTGCAGTATGAAAGGGTAGTATACAATTTGCCTGTAGGTGAAGGTCATTTCCAAGGTCAGGCAGGAGGTGCTTAATCCTAACCATTCAAACATCATTTCTGGGCATCAGTATTGTAGATCCAGGGAGGAGCAAGACAGGGAAGACCCTGCACTGTTGGAACTATAGTCACATAGCAAGGACAGAGAGGAGCTAATATCATATCCTAATAATTATACCATCGTAAGTTCCAGGAGTTGCTATGAAGGCAAAGAACCCAGGGCTGTTTGGGACCCCACTCTTCTGATGTAGCCTGAACAGATCAAAGCTAAAGAGGGTTTCTCTGAAGAAGTCACTCTAGACTGAGGCAGGGACCAGGCAGCAGAGAGGTGGGAGACAGTGTGGTAGGTAAGGACAAAGAGGACAGCACATACAACCTCTGAGGTGTCACAAAGCAAGTTCCTGTGAGGAAACACAGGAGAGGCAGGGTGGGAGATTAAAGGGAACACCAGCTATCTGGGGCCTTCTAGGACAGGCAAAGGTTTGGTCCTGAGGTGAGCATATGGGCTGTGCCAAGGGCCTACCATCAGGCTGCAGAGTGAGTTAAGGAAGCAGGCTGCGGATGTGGTCCCCAGGGCAGCGGTAAAGCAGGAGGAAGGGAAGAGGGCGCAGGAGCATTTCGGGGTGAGAACCAACAGCCATGGATGAGGGGTGGTGCCAGAAGTGAGACAGGCGTTCGAGAGACTCTCAGGTTGGGTCCAGCTCCAGTTTGCCACAAGAGCCAGGGATGAAGAGCGTTCAGCAAGAGGAGCACCAGCTCCAGAGATGGGAGGATTCAAAATGCTCTTGTGCACAAGTTGGGCTGGGCACTCATGCATGTGCAAACCCCCAGAGGCTGGAACAGACCAAAGTCCGGGGTTTGGAGGGAGACAGGGATTGAACCAGAGGGGAGTAAAGATGTGTGTGTGTGTGTGTGTGTGTGTGTGTGTGTGTGTAGTTCAGGTGACAGATCTGAGAGGGGGGTCAACTTTCACTGCCTTAAGTGTAACAAGCAGAGTAGGTGCAGTGAACCGAACTCGACATTGCTTCGAGGTATACACACTTATAAGTGCACACACTACTCATGGCAGCAATGTCTATAGGAGCCAAAAGGCAGAGTCAGCTCAGTGTCACCCGTGGACAAACTGTGGCCTTTGGGTGCAATATAATATCACTCAGCTTCAGGAAGGAAGGACATTCTCATATCTGCTCTCACATGGAGGACACTTGAGGATGCTGAATAAAGGAAGCCAGTTACCCGGGGTGGAGAGAAGGCTCAGTCGTGAAGGGCACTGGCTGCTCTTCCAGAGGACCTGGGTTCAATTCCCAACACCCACATAGCAGCTCACAACTGCCTAAAACTCCCATTTCAGGGGATCTGACACCCTAACACAGACAATGTAGACAAGAACATCAGTGTATATTAAAAAAAATCTTTAAATGGAAAAAAAAAGTCAGACAAAAAATGACAAAGCCAGGGCCAGGATTTGGCACACAACACGAGGACCTATGTTTGGATCCTCAGCATCCACACAAAGCATCTATAACTGCAGTGCCCTAATGTTGAGGTGGGAGTCAGAGGCAGGGGAATTCCCAGAAGCTTAAGGAGATGGTGTACACAGCAAAGAACAAGAGACTCTGTTATCCTGCCTTCCCTAAGGTTGTCCTCTGACCCCCGAGCATGCACACTGAAGCACATCTGTGTCTGTATTTCAATACATGAACACAAACACAGAGAGGGGGAGAGAGAGAGAGAGAGAGAGAGAGAGAGAGAGAGAGAGAGAGAGAGAGAGAGAGAGAGACACTGAGAGGAATGAGAGCAAAGGGGAGGGGGAGGGAGGGGGAGGGAGAAAGAGTACGAGCAAGCTCAAGAGTGAGAGCACAGAATGCTTCCATTCACATGGAAGATCGACTGTCATCAGATTCATAGAGAGCAGAACACAAGGTTCCAGGGGCTGGGGGGAGGGCACAGGGAGTCATTGTCCCAGGGATGGCATTGGAGCGGGGGCTATGTTAATGTTCAGGAGATGGATGGTACAGATGGTTGTATAACAACGCGAACACACTTAATGCCACTGAATTACACAATTAAAACTGGCAAATTGTATGTTATGATATCGTAACACAATTAAAAAACTAAGATCCCAGGCTGTGGAGCCAGCTATTTTGCTATCATTTCTTGGATGTGCAGCGTAAGGAGGAGGGATAATTAGCAGAGCAAAATGCAGGCGTTTGCTCCAGTCAGATGCCACCTCCTAAGTCAAAACTATACTTTGAATTCTAATAAGAATGACTAACTCTGCCTAGGAGAGGTGGAAAGAGAGAGTCAGGATGGGCTGGGTTTTGGAGCGTGAATAGAAGTCTTCAAGGAAGACAACTCAGAAGGAAAAAAGCCAGACAAGCAAGAAGAAATAGACTTTGGATGAGAAATGAAATCCTAGCTCACTCATTAGCTGCGTGAGCTAAGCATATGGCTCTGCCCTCAGCCTATATATTATGTTTAGTGGAACAAAGAATGCTGGAGGGTTGCTGCAGAGATCGGCCAAGGGGCTTGCGCAGTGTCTGCTAGACCAAGGGTTCAAGACGCAGTGAGCAAAAGTTCTTGCTCATGGGTGTATTTGTGTTCCGAAGTCAGAGGCCAGCCAAGGGCAGACATGATTGCAATGTGGTTAGGGATTCTGTAGGCTCAGTCAAGTTCACGGGAGGGCAGAGGCTTTCCCGCCCCACCCTCGGCTTGCTGCACTCATGGCTTTGACCAGTTTGTGATGATTAATTAATTAAGCAGAAGGTCTGGGTCTCTCAGCTGGCTCTGTGGAGAGGTGTGGCTGAGGAGGGAGGTCTCTGGAACCTTCCCTGTCTGCTGTTCCCAAGAACGAGCACCAGGACCCTGAGAGACTCCGGGGCAGAACTCCAGGGAAGCTCATTGTACCCTGAGTCCCTCCTGTCAGTATTTGTGTTTAGAAGTCAGAGGCTGACAGGGTGGCAGCATGGTTAGGAATCCCACAGGCTCTGTCAAGTTCATGGGGCTCTGACCCAGCCACATCCTCCCTGAGGTGACCTTAGGGATATCACAAGAAACATCACTGCTCTGAGCTTTGATGTTCCCATTGGTCCTGTGGGGACTGCAGGCTGCCAGGGCTGGGTAAGTTTAGATGAACTAATAGCTCCGTAGGACCCTTGGCTGCTTTTGGGGACAGCATGACAGTGAAGGTGACTTTTGGAGGCTCACTGGAGTCCTCGAAAGGCTTTAATCCTTTTGATGGCCCAGGCTCATTACCGCCAAGGACCGGGTCTGGAGGGTCTTTGTCAGCTCTTGGTTCACTCGAGGATTCAAGCCCAGGTCTTAAAGCGGGTGCTGCAGCTGGAAGTGGCTAATGTAGAAGCCCTGAGAGTAGAGCTTGTGGTCTCACAGCCCCGACCTCTTCCATGGGATTCACAGAAATACCTGTTTTCAGACTCTGGACCAGACCCCCTGAAGCAAGTTTGGGGGCACCCCTCAAAGCGGGTGCTGATATTTGAAGTCAGATCCTCTGCCAACACTCCACCCTCTTGTGCACTCTTGGAGCTGCCCCTGTGTCCCAGCTGAGAGGGTTGGCAGCAGGAGGCACAGCCTAGTCTCTCTGTGACTATGGCATGGGAGGGGGTCTCTTTTCCTCAGCCTCAGCAGCAGGGTGAATGCCAGGGATATGCATAGCTCATTAGCTCTTCTCTGGGCTTCAATCCCTCTTAATTAGTTTTGCAAAAATTATTCATTAAAAAAAAACCCTCAAATTCATTACAAATCAAACACAGGTCCTTGCTAAGTCTGTATGTGTAAGTGTATGTTTGTGAATGTATATATATATATGAAGGTATGAATTCATGTGTGTACATGCATGTGTATGGAGGTCAGAGGACAACCTTGGGTGTTGTACACTGGCTTGGAATCTGCCAGTTAAGCAAGGCTGGCTGCCCAGCAAGTGTCAGGGATGTGTCCGTTTCTACCTCCCCAGCCCTGGGATTATAGGCAAATACCAGCATGCCTGATTTCTTTTTTAAATGTGGGTTCTGGAATTGAACTCAGATACTTGGGAGAACTTTGCTGACAGGACTATCTTGCCAGTCACATGTCCTTGCTGACTGTGTGGGTATAGGTAAGTGTACATTTGTACCCACATCCCAGAGTTTTGGCTTATTCAGGTTCCTGAGCCCAGGACCCACTTCACAGGGTCCCAGCTGACAGTCTTGATGACAAGGGTGGACTATGGTAGACTGGTCCTGGCAGCTGAGCAGCCAGGGAGACAGCAGTGGCCATTAGTGGTGAGGACATAATAAGGCCAGTGTCTGGTCCAGTGTGAGGACTGGAAGAGACTGTCAGGATCCCCTTACATGTCTCATGCTCTCTGATCCCCGGTATCTCTAGGCATTAGATCTCCTGTAAATGGAATTATAGGTTGTAAGCTGTCTGGTATGGGTGCTGAGAACCGAACTCAGGTCCTTTGCAAGAGCAGCAAGTGCTGCCCACCTGCCCACCCATCCCTCCAGACTTCTTTATTCTATATCTCCTGGTCCAGTGTCTCTAATCCTCAGAACTCTGGGTTGACATCCTCAGGCTTCCCTCCCAAGAGAAGCTAGCAAGAGAGCTGACTGAAGGCTGGGGCTGGGGGTGTCCAGAGATCTCAGCCCTAGAGTCTGGACTACCTCCCCTTCCTCTGCCAGCATCTCCATCCTCCCTGGGTGCCTTCCCTGCTGGGAGCAGCCCCGTTTGGAGCCAAGTAAATTTATGGCATAATTCTGCATGGAAATGCATGGAAATACTGCCAATTACCATCAAGGCAGAAGGGGAGGCTGCGTCCTCCATGCCCTCCTTGGCCTGCTGTCTGCTGGCTCCCAGCCTCCCTGAAACCACAGGGAGCTAGGAGCCAGCCTGCATGGTCCGGATTATCGGAGTGGGACATTTGTATAAAACTCTTGATTCGTCTCACCTGGCCCTGGTGGTTTGTGGCAGGAAGGGCTCCTTCATATTAAACTTGAGCAGATCTGGAAAATGTCATTCCCCAGCCTCAGCAAAGCCGACAGCTGATGCGATTTATCTGACTGCGGATCAGTTCATCAAACTTGGGTAGGACTCAGCCGCTGGAAAGACTGGGGTGTGTGGGGGTGTCTTGGGGGGAAGTCTGATACAATCGGGCCTGTTTAAAATGCAAAGGCTCAGGAGATTTAGGAAATGCTGTAAGGAAAGGCTTTGGAGTGGTGGTGGTGGGGAGTGTTTAGCAGGCACCAAGCCAAGCTGGTGGTGGTGGGGGCACCAGCTGGCCAAATTCCTTCATCGAAGACATCAGAGGCAAGAGAGTGGGAGCTGTGTACTCTTAGCATTCGCTCTATGCTGGCCACATGTGCTGGGAGAGCCTTGTCCTGTCCACAGAGGAAGCAAGCTCTGTGTGCTTCTGAAGGGTTGGGGTAAGAGCAATGTAAAGTCCTGACCCATCTCTGAAAACCTCACAGTCTAAAAAAAGAGGCAGGCAGAGATACGGGAGTATGGACGGTCATGGCATCCATGACAGGATTGTGTGAGAGTCTCAAGGTGTTGGTAAGAGATCAGGGTGGGAGAGGGTCATGGTGAAGCACTTGGACCCTGGGCCCTGAGGTCAGATGAGCTTGGACCAAACCTGGGTCTTTCTCATTTGTTTGCCAGCTGTGTGTCCTTGGGTGAGACTTGTCCCTTCTCTGGTCCTTACTTCCTCACTTGTGAGATGGAGAAACGATTGCTCTCAAGAGGAGGATGGATAAACACTGTATATACGATACTTGGCAAACTGTAAGTGGTTAGGGGTGTGTGTGGGTGTGTGTGGGGGGGTATCACATAAACAGGAATCTGTGAAGGCTGGGGAGGAAATGGTGAGGCCATCAAGGCTTTGACAGATGGGAGCGACGTCATCTTCATAGACAGATGAAGGAATGGGTCTTGATAGTGAGGAGGGACAGGCATGGGATCTGGCTGTCTGATGTCACAGTTGCCACCACAGCTCCTGAGGGGACAGAAGGGGAGGTCCCCAGGATGGAGTGCCAGGCAGGGGCTTATCTCTGAAGAACAGCTCTGTCTCCTCTGTCATAGCAGCCTCTCTCTACCCCTCCCCCTTTCTTCATATGGCTTTTCTCCTTCCATGAGTGTTTAATCCTTTGGCCTGAGCTGGGTTAGAGACCAATTTCCTGCCACCAGTCAGCAATGGGCAGCATTGAGACCTGATGGGGAAGAAGGGACTCTGTTTTATCCCTTTGGGGTACAGGGTTTTATCCTGGCTGTCCCAGGCTGCCCTCTGTCCCTGCAGTCAGCTATGCTCCCAGAAAAGTGGGGGAGCGATGGGATTCTAGTTCCTGGATGGAAAAAGAGCCAGAGCTGGGATGGGGTGGGAAAAGCTGGGATGGAAGGAGTGTGTGGGGGCCAGGGGGAGGGGAATGGGAGGGGGAGGGATACAGAAGGGGGAAGGGGAGGGGCTGTGTGGGCATGTTCTCCTAAAATAGGTCATTGATATTCGTGATCCATCTTACTCGTGGCAGAGCAGGAAGACAGAGGCCCATGGGGGACACTGAGGCAGCAGCTCAGGGAGCACCAGGAAACAGTACGTGGAGGCATGGCTCTGGCTGTGGCAGGGCTAGAGCTCTCTCCAGGCTTTCAGTTTGGGGGTGCAGGCTATTGGGTACCCTCAGCCTGGGCTGGAACACTCTCACTTCAGAGGCCTAGGGTGACTCTGGAGGGCAGCCTACCTACTCCAAGAGATCAAGCCTTTGGGTTGGGCACCATTTTCAGGGGCTCTTCACGTTCCTCTCACTTTAGCTAGACACGAAGCTGCAATTAACTGGAAACTTATTATATGCCAGACTGTGGGCCAGCACTTAATATATATTAATTTATGTAAGTTTTTATCAACTTGAAGAGACAGACTTGAGGAAAATTAACTCTTCTTTCCCCCTGAGCACATGGGCTCTGAGTGGCTGGATAATTGCTCAAGGTCTTATTTCAAAGTCACCTCTACAGAAAATCCTAGCTTGGTGCTGAGGCCATGGCTCAGCGTGGAAAGTACATTTGGCAAAAACACGAGGACCCAAGTTCAGATCCCCGGGACTCCTGCAAAAGCTAGGGGTGGCCATGCACTTGGGCCATGCACCAAGGGTGTAGAAGTGTAGTGACAGGCAGATCCTGGGGCTCATTGCCAGCTGATCTAGCTGATAGACTGGGAGAGAGAGAGAGAGAGAGAGAGAGAGAGAGAGGATACTGGGGTCAACCTCTGACCTTCATGTACATGTGCAAGTGCATACACCACACACACACACACACAGAGGTACAGACACATAGACACATACACAGACACAAACACAGACACACAAAGACACACAGATACACAGACTCAGGACTCAGACACACACACAGACATAGATACACATACAGAGACACACAGGCACACAAATGTACACACACACACACAGACATAGACAGAAACACACAGACATAGACACATACAAAGACATACAGACACACACAGACACACACAGAGACACACACAGACATAGACACACACAGATATACAGTTACACAGACACAGACAGACAGACAGACAGACACACAGAATCTTACCATCACCTTTTCTTTTAGCCCCTCTCTCTCTTCCATCCCCACCCTACCCGCCCAGGCTTCTCTGCCTCTGGCTGTGTTTTCTTTTTGAGTTGTTTATTGTCTCCCTTCCAGTTAATGTGTAAGCTCCTTGGCCCAGGCTTTGCCATCCCATTTCCGCAGTGTCTCCAACAAGGAATCCGTTTGTTGAATGAATGAGAATGAATGAATGAATGCATGAATGAATGAGTGACTGGGTACTGCATGGCTAATACTGACAGCAAGGATTCCAACCAGGTGTCTGTTTCCAAAAATCGCTACCTGCTCGCAGCCATTGGGGACTGACCAGGGGACTTGCCACTGTCAAGGGCAAAACAGGTGAGAGGGAGGGACAGAAGCTTACAGAATGAATAGCATTAAATCAGAGAGACAAAAATATAGACCCCAATCCCTCCTGCAGTTAGTGAACAGAAACAGTGACCCTTTTAGTACTGGGACAGGGGGAGGGTGGGGAGGGTGGGGAGGGTAGGGAGGACTGTTCCCAGCTCTTCATCTCTTGGGTCAGAAGACTGACTGAGACCCGGGAGGGATCTGCTCTCTGCCTGGAGAGGCAGTTGGGAACCTGTGCAGCATGCAGAGGCTGGCTGGGGCCTCTGCAAGGCTGGGCGTTGCGCCCTGAGTTCAGACATCCATTAGGATTTGGGGCAGGGGGAGGGGTTCTATTTGTCTGGGAATGACAGGGACCAGGGAGAAGGGCTTGTGGAGATGAGTGGCGGCAGAGATAAGCCTGATGTGTGACTTCTGACGCTTGGTTGGTTTGAAAATGAGTCCTGGGCCCAGATACGGGATTGACAGTGGGATCAGAGAGGGGCTGTTCAGCTTTCTGCCTTCTGACTTTGAAAGGGGGTCACTGGAGGAAGAGACTGGGTCCTAGTGCCGGAGGGATGAGCTGGCTGGGCCAAAGGTCACCTTGACTAAGCTGCTGGGGACACAGGCTTCTGAGATGCTGTGTTTCTGAGGCTACCTCAGTGTATCTGGGCAGGTCTTTGCTTTTCAAAGTCAGAGTGCTTGCTGCTGGTGCCAGCCATTTATTTGTCTAACCTCTACATACCTGTTTTCATGTCCCCTCTGCCTTCTCTCCTTATATGTCAGAGAGCTGCAGGATAGGGACATGTGAGTGGGCCCTTTGTCCTGCTGGGAGCCACGAGCAGGGAGAAGGACGGGGCTATGCATTCCAGCTCTTGCCCTCTGCAAAGGTCCAGGACACGTTCCCTCTCTGGCCATTCAGGTCTGGTTAATATCAGCTGCTTACTACTCCCTTGGCCTGAGTGCCCGTGCTGTACCCTGTTGACATCCAGGGTGCTATGCTGTCCTTTGTTGACATCCTCAGGTCACACTCTGGCCACACTCTGTTGACGGATGTACCAATTTTGGTTGAATTTGAATGTGACACATGCTTCCTGCTGGGACTATTACAGACTTATCACTTGTCTTTGAAGTTGCGCTAAGTGTCCCTTTGCTTTTGTCGTGTTTGGGCGTGGCAGACCCAGGGATACCCTGATTCCCACCAGTCTCATTCTCCAACTTCCTCTTGGGTCATCACCTCCAGGGTTGTCACACTCTTGGCTCTCTCTGGTTTCTAGGTCAGCCTCTCATTGCCAGTCAACCTTGAGCTCCCAGATAGGCAAGCTTATCTTACTGAGGTGGAGGCCACAGGCAACCATCCGGTCAGCCAATACCTGCAGGCCTCCTGCTCCTCACTCATCTCTGGTTTTGGTTTGATCTTAGTGATCTAGAGCTGATGGAGGGGTAGTCCAAGCATGAACCATGAGCACTGCGGCTGTTCCCTCTGCTAGGAGCTGCAGAAGCCATTCCAAAGTGCAGGCTGAAGCTGTGCAGGCCTTTGGAGGCTGCTGGGCCCCCAGGAAGATCCCGAATCAGCCCTGTGGAGCTGAATGATCAGGGTTCTACCCACATGAGCCCCTCTCGATGTGTGACTCCCAGGGGGAATTGCTTTATAGCAGCTGGGGCAAAGACTCACCTATGAATGCCACTAGGAGCGTCCGGAGCCTGTACCTCTGAGGGGGTGCTCTTCTGTATTCCTCCGAAGTAGAACTTCTGCTTGGGCCTTTTCACTATGCCCTGCAGCTCTAAATGAAAACAGTAGAAACTTGTATAGCAATAGAAATAGGAAAAGCTGCTTCCACAGTATCCTTCAAAGCCCACAGAGAAGCGGGGAGGCAGGCTTGCCACCTGAGTTTCTAAAAACATTAATTTATAACTGTGTAAGTTAGTCCAGTCTTGGGGCCAAGGATAAGTCCCATCACTGGGGGGTTAGGGCCTAGGGAAGGGGCACAATAGAGCCAACTCGGCTTTTTCTTCCTCTCTTCTCAGGGCTTCAAGCTTCTCATCAGAAGAATGGGGAAAGTGACAATATGGTGACCGGCAGAGGTGCCAGCACTCGAAGCAGTAATGTCTCTTAGCATCCTTGGTTGTCAGAGGGCTGGGACGCTCAGAGAGAAGTGAGTTGTTCGGGTCTGTGGAGTCTACAAGAGGAAATCACATTCAGGCCTGTCTAGTCTCAGAGTTCTTACACCTTCTCTGTCCCAATCCATACTCCTATTGTCAGCTCTGCACTGGGGCCGGAGGACAGGCTAGGGCCTATTTCACATGATGTCCATTGCTTAGCATGGGGACAGGTCCCCATGGTGGGGATGGCTGTCACTCTGAAGACAATGAGTCAGAGGTAGCTTTGGGAGGACACAGTTAATGATCTGCCCATGTCCCCAAGGTGCCCTGTAATCTTGTAGCACCTTCATTCTGGGACTATGGGCTTGGCCATGCAGGTTGCTTTGGACAATGGGTCAGTAATGAATCTGCTAGAAGGCCAGAGCTGTTGTGGTTTGAATGGAAAGTGCCTGCTTGTGTTTTGAAATCTTCCTCCGGAGCTCCTGGTGCTGTCTGAGGACTCTGCTGATCTTTTGGGAGGCGTGGCTTCCCGAGGAAGCAGCTCACTAGGGGGTGACACCCAGTCTTGCTTCATGTCTTGATGTGATGTGCTCTCTGCCCCACGCTTCTGTTGCCACAGACTGAGCTGCTGTGCCAAGCCTCTCTCACCACAGTGGACTGAAGACCCTGCAACAGCCAGAAGTGACTGTCGCCTCCGTTGGCTATTTCTATCAGGTATTGTGGTTCCCATGACATAGAGTAGCTAGCCCATATATGTTCTGACTCTATAGCCCAGGCCCAGCCCAGAGCAGGCACACACAGTTTATCACTTGCAAGAGTCACTTGGTGGGTTAGAAGGTCACCAGGCCAGGCTCTCTCTTAGCCTGTCCTGCTCCCTGTCCTTGGCTTCACCACAGCTCCTAGAAGCTGGCTCTGGTTCTCAGGACCACACACCAAAGCTCTCCTTTCTAGAACAAATCACTTGAGTGTCTTCTTCCCTTCCCCCTGTCTCTCCAACTGTCCCTAGATCGTGCCCTCCCGTGGTTCCAGCTGGGCCTTGCCAGAGCCCCACTGGTCTTGGGCCATTCCCACCACTCAGACCCAAGAACTGCTGGACATGGGTACTTGGACCCCAGGCCTGTCTCCTCCTAAGGCTGCTGGTAGCAATTACAGTGAATTCCTACATTTGACAGAAGGGTCACTTTGATTTTTTACAATTTAAATTCCATTTAATATTTGAATAAGTAATAAATTCTCATGGTTCAAGGATATCTATAATACAATGTCTCCCTCCACCTCTACCCCCAAGACTCCTAGAGCTCACCCCCAGTTCTGTGTCTTCTTCAGGACAGTGTGGGAAGGCAGAGGCAGGTCTGCGCACACAGTGTTCTGTGCCCAGAGAGTTCTGAACTTTGTTCCTCACAGGACACTGTCTTTTAGAGCAGTGACTCTCAATCTGTGGGTTGTGACCCCTTTGGGGATCGAATGACCCTTTCACAGGGGCCACCTAAGACCACTGGGATAGCAGATATTTAATTATGATTCATAACAGTAGTAAAATTACAGTGATGAAGTAGCAACAAAAATAATTTTATGGTTGGGGGGGGGGTCACCACAACATGAGGAATTGTATTAAAGGCTCATAGCATTAGGAAGGTTGAGAACCACTGTTTTAGGCAGAAGGTCCCTCCTCCTTTTTTGTTCTTGGAGATACAATTCATATGCGATAAAATTCACCCTTTTAAAATCTTGTAGTTTTCCAAAACAAACAAACAAACAAACAAACAAACAAACAAACAAGGCTGGGTGTGGTGGCGCACGCCTTTAATCCCAGCATTTGGGAGGCAGAGGCCAGGCTGGTCTACAAAGTGAGTTCCAGGACAACCAGGGCTACACAGAGAAACCCTGTCTCAAAAAAACCAACCAACCAACCAACCAACCAACCAACCAAACAAACAAACAAAATCTTGTAGTCTTAAACTCTCTCATGCACACACACACACACACACACACACACACACACACACACACACACACACACACCTGGCTGATAAATATAAATATAAATATAAATATAAATATATATATTTACAAGGTTCACTGCCACTGGCTAACATGACACTTTTTGTCACCCCACAAAGACCCCTGCATTCACCAGCAGCCAGTCTCCCCTCTTTGATCTACAGCCCACACAGCCACTACCTGTTTTCTGTCTTACTTCATATACATGAAATCATATACAGGTGATCTCTTGTGTTTGTCTTTATTTTTTAAAAGAACTATTTATTTATTTTTATGTATATAAGTACACTATAGCTGTTTTCAGATACACCAGAAGGTTGTGAGCCACCACATGGTTGCTGGGAATTGAACTCAGGACCACTGGAAGAGCCAGTCAACTGCTGCGTCTTAAGCGCTGAGCCATCTCTCCAGGTAGGTATTTGTTTTCTTTAATGTCTTTAAAGCTTATCCATATTGTAGCATGTGTAAGTACTTTGTTTCATTCCTTTTCATTGCAAAACAATGTTCCATTGCCTGGGTTTACCACACTTGGTTTACCCATTCAACAGTGGATATTTTGTTTCTATGTTTTTACTACTATGAATGGTGCTTCTGTGAACATTTATTTACAAGTTTTGTGTGAACACTTTTTTCCCTATAAAAGAACGTGAACATGTTTCTAATTTGAGTATATGCTTAGGGACACCTGGCTAGGTCCTCTCCTCATTCCTTTAAATGGCTTCTTGGTGTATTGCTGTATGCATAAACTCTGTCAGGACGTGTTGATGGATAGTTCATTTATCCTAACCATTCTTTCAACCTTCAAGTTCACCAGTTCGCAAGTTTGTTTTTCTTGTGGGTGAAATTAACGGTCCTTCCAAATGCTCCAGACCTGTCTCCTGTGCTATGGATCCCCGAGTGCTCTCTGACCATATTTCTATTGAGTTATTGATTTTGTTTTTGTTTTTGTTTTTTGAAAGAGTCAAATGATTTAGTCCAAGCTGGTTTTTAACTCATGGTGATCCTCCTGCCTCATTCTCCTGAATGAGATTACCAGCGCACACTACTATGTCTGACAATTTATCAATTTGTAATGGCTTTTCATGTACCAGATATATCTCCCAGTTTGTTGCCTTTAACTTATCTTTTAGGCTTATTTACGAATATTTATTTTGCCTACAGGTTTTTTATTACACACCATGTGCACGCAGTGTCAATTGAGACCTGAAGAGGGCACTAGACTCCCTGGAAGTGCAGATACAGATGCTTGTGAGCTACTGCGTGGCTTCTGGAACCAGAACCCAGGCTCTCTGCAAGAGCAGTCAGTTCTCCTAACATCAGAACCATCTCTCTAGCTCTATCATTTGACTTTTAACTGCTAACACTCACTTCTGCCTTAAAGAAGGTTTTTTATTTCTATAAAGCCAAATTAGTCTCCCCTGCCCCTTTCTGAGGGCTTTGTCTGAGGACTTCTCACGCATTAAAAATATTGTTCAAACTGTATCTGTGGTTCCTTTCAGGCTAATTCTTTCATTAAAAACGTTTCAGTCCCTGACCCACCTAGAATTTGCTTTGGTATAAAGTATGACACGGGGATCTAATTTTCTCAATGGCTAATTGGATGTCCTAATGACATTAATAAGTAGTTCATCTTCTCCTCAATGATTTTGTTTTCTGCCCCAACTTTATCAAAGTACAACTGATAAATAAACATTATACATCTGGGATGCATAATATATTTTGATTTATGCATACATTATGAGATGTTTGATCAAGTCAATTCATGTATCCATCACCTAATTATTATTATGGTTTAAATATTAAATGTCCCTCACAGGATCATACTTTGAATGCTTGGCCTCAAAGTTCTGTCTTAGCGAGTTCTGTTGGTGGTTCTGTCTCATGGAGTTCTGGAAACTTTAGAAGGCGGGGCCTATGGTCATCCGGACATGTCTTTGTGAGTCTATTCACCAGGGCTTCTTCTAATCTTTCACTGTGCTCCCCATCTGCTGGGATGTAAGCAGTGGTCTCCCACCACATGCTCCTGCTGCCATGATGTTCTGTTCAAGTGTGAAGGGCCAAGTGTGTTTCAGGTCATGCATGGCCTGAACTCTCTGAAACCCTGAGCCGGAATCCATACTTCTTTCTGTATATACAATGTAGATATAGTGGGGTGTGTCTCTCAGATATTTTGTCAAAGCAATGAGAAAAACAGCTTTATGATTTAAATGTGAAATATGCCCTGCAGGTACATCGTTTGAACTCTGGATCCCTGGATAGCAGTGCTCTATTTTTGAAAGGCTGTGGAAACTTTAGGAGGCAGGGCATCAGTGTTGGCAATGGACCACTGAGGGAGGGGCCAGCCTTGAGGATTATTGTCTGTGTCTCAGGCTGAGCTCTTAGCTTTCCTGTTCTAGTAAGATGTGAGCAAGCTGAGGCAAAAGAGAGCTGTTCCGTAAGCTTCTGCCTCCACAGACAGGGGCAGGACCACTGCCATGCTTTCTTCTATACGACCTGAGCCAAGTCCTTTCTCCCTTGAGCTGCTTCTCAACGCTGTCTTAGGCATTTGGGCACAGCAACAAAAGACTGCATACAGCAGCTGATACCCTTACACACATTTTTGTGGCAAGATCATTTACAATCTGACCTGGTGAATTCCAGATGACCAAAGAAACCATTTCATCCACGTCCAGTTGGTAAAGCCATGAGTTAATTGAGAGTTTCTTCTTGAGCATGAATGACACTGCGGACACTGTGCCCCACTGTGGCACAAAGGGTAGCTCACTCAGGCTACCCACATTTCTAGTTCCCCATACAGCTTATGAGCAGCAGTCTCACCAGAGGCTCTTCCCTCCTCTCATCTCAGGAACCTTACGAACCTCCTCCCTAATCCAGGATCGACTGTTCCATTCTAGAAGAAGCAGCTCCACAGTACATGTATTATTATTGACTATAGTCACCAGGCTGCACAACCGGAAGTGTTCATCATGCCTAACAGGAGTGTCGCCTCCTTTCCCTGCATCCTCCCTGCATCCCTCAGTCCTGGCAACTAGCATTCTGCGCTCTGCCGCTGTGAGTTCAATGCTGTTAAATTTTAAGTGTAAGTGAAACCACAGAAGGCTCTCCATGCCTGGCTTATTTTATTTGGCATAATGCCTTCAGGTTCATCCATGTTGCAAATGACAGGATTCCCAGACTCCTATTTCCCAGTGTCTTAAAGCAAGGGTGGTCTCTCCATAAGGTGTTGTGGACTAAATGTAGGGTCGCAAAATATTTGGTGAGAGTTAAAACATTTCTGAACTTGTGGGGACCCACCCTGATTCAAAATCAAATGTGCAATGAAACCAAGGTATGCAGGGTGCTTGCTTGTGTTGTGTCATGTGACCTCACTGAAGCCGTGGTTCAGCACACCCCACATGGGCTTTTTGCACTGGGCAGGCGGGCACCGCACGCGACACCAATGGGGACTGCTTGAGAGGCCGTGGCTCATCGTGGAGATTATTCTGTGTTATGAACTGCTGCGGTGTTCTTTACTGAACACGCAGAGCTCTCAGCTCTTGTGCAAAGAGAATGGTTTCATTATAGAGAACAGGCTTTTAATATTTTCCTACCCCTATTCTTCAGCATGTAAGTATCAAGTTGGTGGTATAGCTTTGGATTATATTGTGTTTGAATGTTTGACTTTAAAAATTGCTGTTTGAGTTGCTGACTCAAATTTCATAAAAAAAAAAAATCAAATCATGAAATGAATTTTGGCTTGAGGCTGGGACAGACTTTCCAACAGTCTCTGAAGTGGCCCTCAATATACTTCTGCCATTTTGTGCTAGGCTCAAAATGCAAAGCAGCGGTCTCAGCATTGGCAATTATAGATCAATAATACCAATCGACGCTGGAAATGTTCAGGATGCTCCATGTCCTTCAGCATCAACGTTATTCTTGAATAAGAATAAACCAGCACATACGACGCAGTGGCCTGCATGCTAGCATCAGTTCTTTAATGCAATGGTAAAATTCTGTACATAGTAAAGAATTGTTTTTAAATAAACTTCGTTATGATTTATTCTCAGTAGATGTTTGATTTCTATGCCTGTTTTATATTCCTATATACCCAGAGTCTTGTAAAAAGTTCTCAGGTGGAAGGAGGTCGTATGTGGGAAGGGAATTCAGAAACCCCGCTCTATTTAAAGGCTGAGAAGTGCACTGGAGACAGCTCAGTTGGTCAAGTGCTTGCTATGCATGCGTGCACACTGAATAGGACCACCAGCGCTCAGAAACAGTCAGGCATGCCGGTGTGCACTTGCAGTCTCAGTGCTGGGGACGGAGTCACAGGTAGATTTCCGAGGATTGCTGGCCAGCTGGCCTAATCGGCCAGCCTCAGGTCCAGGTGTGAGACTGTGCAAAAACCACAGTGGACAGCTCCTGAGGAATGGTGATATCCAAGAATGACCTCTGGCTTCCACACTGACACACACATTCATGCACACCCACACACATGTGTACCCGCACGCATATATGAAAGCTGAATAGTACTCCATCATGTATGCATTCCATATTTTATTTACCCATTCAGCCACTGACGGACACTCTGTATGAGTCTACATTCTGGCTACTTGGATCAACGTGAAGGTGCAGACACTGTGTTGAGAATTTGGTTTCAATATCACGAGATGTAGAAATGCCACATCAAATGGTAGTTCTTTTTAAAATTTTTTTGAGGAACTTCTGTAACTTTAATTTTTTTTCAAGATTTATTTATATCTAAGTACACTGTAGCTGTCTTCAGATGCACCAGTAGAGGGCTTCAGATCTCATTATGGATGGTTGTGAGCCACCATGTGGTTGCTGGGATTCGAACTCAGGACCTTCAGAAGAGCAGTCGGTGCTCTTAATCACTGAGCCATCTCTCCAGCCCAACTTTAATTTTTTTAAACCTTATTTTTTTTTGTTTTTGTTTTTGTTTTGTTTTTCAAGACAGGGTTTCTCTGTGCAGCCTTGGCTGTCCTGGAACTCACTCTGTAGACCAGGCTGGCCTCGAACTCAGAAATCCGCCTGCCTCTGCCTCCCAAGTGCTGGGATTAAAGGCGTGCCCCACCACGCCTGGCTTTAAACCTTATTTTTAATGATGGTTCTTAAACACTTTAACCTCCCTCTTGGCCCAACACCCACCAGAGGTAGTGGAAAAGAAAGGATATGGGGGGAATGGACCTGTTTAGAAATGGTTCTTTGGAGCAATTCCTGTCTGTGTTGTCTCGCAAACACTTCATGAATACACCAGTTCAGCCAAGTCGGGACAGCAAACAGGAATCAGCAGCGGTGGCACTACCTAGCAGAGACAGCCAGGCCTCAGCCTCTACACAAATCAGCAGGAGGGACTGGGAGGAACACTAGGAGAAGTTCTCCGCTGAGCCTCTCTCAGGGAAGTAGAGACGAGTGAAGATGTGAGATCCACAAGCCTTGCACAGCTAGCTCTATAAGCAAGCCTAGCTCAGCCTCCATCACTGTCTGTCCAGTCCTATTTATACTCACTCAAATATCACGTGTGCCTCAGCACATGCATCTGTGTTAGCTGACATCAATCAGCCAGAGTTTGCCCAAGTGGCAAGAAACTGCAGCACACCACCAGAAGCTTTCTGGTGTGTTTCTCTCTATGGAGACCCAACAAATGCAGCTCAACTACACAATGTAAGGCGGACCAATACACGTGTGTCCTTAGCAGAGAATCCTTCACCACCTGTCCTTTCACATGCTTGCTTTAGCAGAACACCCTCTCTCCTGTGTCTGCTTCAGTGTAACCTTCTTCACGAGTCTGCCTTAGCCTTTCACACCTGTGTCGACTTTAATAAAACTCAACAAAACACCATCCAACGGACTTTCCAAAGAACGCTTAAGTTTTCACTTCAAACTTCTGTATTGCTTTCCATTCTGATCAGACCGGTCTATGCTCCCCTAGAGTACAAGTGTTCCCTCTTCTCCATGTTCTTGTCAACATTTCTTATTTCCTCTAGCAGTCGTGAGGGCCGATCTCACTGTATTTCCCCGAGTGTTTTTTTTCATGTACCTTTTGGAAACTTGCATATTTTCTGTGGATCCTTGATGATTGCTTTGTGCATGGGAATGAGCATGTTTGTGTATGTGTGAGTATGCATGTGTGTGGATATGCTTGTGCATGTGTGTGTGTGTGTGTGTGTGTGTGAGAGAGAGAGAGAGAGAGAGAGAGAGAGAGAGAGAGAGAACCTGAGGGTTGAACTCCAGACCTTGATTATGCTCAGTGCTCTACCACTGAGTCCCACTGCCCTGTCCCTCCTGGGTGATTCCCAGTGCCAGCTTCATCATTAAGGACATCGTCACATGATTTTGGATTTTTCCATGTTTCCCATTGTGTTCTACTGATATGTTGCTGCTATGTGTCTACAAGCCGCCGCCTTTCTTTGTTGATTATTAAAATTTCAGATATCTTTAAATATCTGATAGGCCTGGCCTCCCCTCCGGACTCTTGGTTTCAAACACGTCCTGCCTGTGTTTGCACACTTATGAACTTCCTATGAACTTCAGTGTCATCTCCTGTTATTACAAATTCCTGTCTGTTATTAGCGAAACAGAAAGGCTGTAGGCTTAATTGGGAGAAGCAGCTTCTTAGAGCCGATTCTCTTCAGTTGAGGTGTGAGGTGTGTGTGTGTGTGTGTGTGTGTGTGTGTGTATTCCCTACATTCCAGGTATTCTATCTTTTTGGTTGCAATTGTAAATGTCATCTGTTTTTCCCATTACATGCTCCAGCTGGTTGTCATTGTAAAATATGGTGGCCATTGGTTTTTGCATATTAATTTTGAAGCTGGTCACATCACTAAATTTCCATTTTCTTGGTAGTCATGTTTCAGCTCACTCTTTTGGGGAATGGCATGGATATGTTCATGTCTTCTGGAGATAATGATAATTTCGCTTTTCTAGTTTACCTGTGGGCTTTCCCCCAAAGGCTTGTGGCTGGACAGGTGCTCCTCAGTTGGTGATAAGTGGCGGGTGCTCCAGGAAGTGGGGCCTGGCTGGGGAAAGTGGTTCCCTGAGGTATGCCCTGCTGGGATCTCTGTCCCCTGCTTTCTTCTGAGTCACTGGAATGTAAGCATCTCTTCTTACCCTGTCATACACTTCTGTTGAGATGTCCTGCTTGCCACGTACACAAAGAGGAGGGACCAAGTGGTTACACACCGAAATCTCTGAAGTCCCAAAACATGATCATCCCCCTTAGAAGTTAACCATCTCGAGTGATTGCCCAGGTGCTGGAAAGCCGACTGACACCCCTGAGCCATCTCACAACAGATACTTCTCAACTTACATCTTGATAAGCTCACTGTAACTTGAAAAGAGATAAGTAAAAATTGATTTATTGTACCATACCTAGTGTATCTCACATCATAATGCAGCAACATAAACACTGTAGAGTGTGAGTTATTACTCTCGCCATCACGTGGCTAACTGGGAGCCGCAGCTCAGGCCACTGCTTAGCGTTGTAAGAAAACATCCTGGGGCTGGAGAGATGGCTCAGCAGGTAAGAGCACTGACTGCTCTTCCAGAGGTCCTGAGTTCAAATCCCAGTGACCACATGGTGGCTCACAACCATCTATAATGAGATCTGACACCCTCTTCTGGTGTGTCTGAAGACAACTACAGTGTACTTATATATAATAAATAAATAAATCTTAAAAAAAAAACCATCCTGACACATGACCTGTCTAGGAGCTCAACATACCATCTATATACCATTCCTACCGGATTCACATGGCAACTGCTGGACTGTGAAGTCAAAGTCCTAAACTGAACTATTAAGAGTGGTTTGGTATGTGGTCCAATGGCTTTTCATATCTTATTGCACTAGTCAATGCTTACAGCGCAGACTGGATGCTGGATGCTCTAGGCTTGTCCTAACTTTAATGGAAACACTCTAAATATTTCCTGATTTGAGTTATGTGTGTGTATCTATCATACATCATATCAGAAGTAGCTATTTTGATTTTATTTCATTGAGAGGTTAAAAAGTTAAGAATGGGGGCTAGTGAGATGGCTCAGCAGTTAAGAGCACTGACTTTTCTTCCAAAGATCCTGAGTTCAAATCCCAGCAACCACATGATGGCTTACAACCATCCCTAACAAGATCTGATGCCCTCTTCTGGAGTGTCTGAAGACAGTTACAGTGTACTCACATATAATAAATAAATAAATAAATAAATAAATAAATAAATCTTTTTTTAAAAAAGTTAAGAATGGCCTGTCTCAAAAATCAAAAAACAAAAAACAAAACAAAAAAAGAATGGCTACTGTATGCAGATGAATTAAATCCTCTAATGTAAGTTAGCAGCTTTCCTGACACCTTCTGGTCTTCCTTCCCTCCTTTCTCCTCCCCTCCTACCTTCCCTCCTTCCGCTCTCCTTTCCTTCCTTCCTTCCTTCCTTCCTTCCTTCCTTCCTTCCTTGGCAGGGTCTTGTGTTCCCTTGAGCTCCCTGTAGGGTCAATGATGACCTTGAACTGATTCTCCTGCCTCTGCTTCTCAAGTGCTGGGATTACAGGCATTCGGCACAACAGCCAGTTTATGTGGTTTTGGGGGATGAACCCAGGGCCCCCATGCATGATAGACAAGCCCTCTAGCCACTGGGCTACGTCCTCAGCCCTGCAGAGCATTTCTATGGCTCGCGATGTATTTTCTTCTGTGCTGCAGGGTTCTGTTACTATTTCATTTAGATTTGTTCCAATGAAATTCATAATTCAGATTGCTATCTGACTGACCCCCTCCTTCCCTGTGTGTGTGACACACACTCACACACACACACACACAGAGAGAGAGAGAGAGAGAGAGAGAGAGAGAAGGAGGGAGGGGAGGAGGGGGAGCTAGCATGTTCTTGCAGTTGGGAACTGCTCTTAGTGTTAATACTGTGCATGCTTTATGAACAGAATCTAGAAACTTTCCTTCTTTTTCAATGCCCTGCAACATTTTCAACAGTGCTGGAGAGATCCACTTGAGGGTTCCAACCTTACCCTGCCACTGGCTTACGGGGACAGGGCTCAGTTTGTTGTCCAGTGGGGCAATTTACCATAGTCTTCAGAGCCAGGGCTTCCTAGGTCCGTCCTCCCTGACTCCTGGGACTATGCTGGGCAGCCTGCCAGCCTGCCAAGTGAAAAGGTCAGAGCTAAGCTGCATGGGGGCCTACAGCCCAGGGAACAAAGCCTGGGCTTGTCAGGTTAGGCTGAGAGGTGGGCTGCTGAGGCTGGGCTCCATTCCACGCTGTTTCTCCTCCCTCTCTGGGTAGCTGGGCTGCCCAAGCTACCTCCTACAACAGCAGCTTGATATTCCTTCTGTCTCAGGTCTCTAGATGGCCACAGAGCCTCAGTCTGGTCACTTCACCTTCTGTTGGGACGGTCTATGTCTAGTGACCGGCAGCAGGTGAGCAATGTCTAATCTTTTCTCTTTTGCCCAAGGACGCTTCTTGCTGACACTCCATAAACCCCACCTCATAAGCTGCAGGTATCTCTCCCCTCCTGCCCCCTCCTCCCTCCTGCTCCCGCCCCTTCAAGCCTGCTGGCACAGTTTAATTTCCAGCCCTGGTATTTCTTCCTAGCCCGTGACAACCTCAGGTGGAAGCAATTTCACCGTCTTGTAACTCACCAGGTCATTATAATTAGTATCCGGGCACCTGGGGCGAGGGCGGAAGGAACAGAAGAAAGAGTTGATCTAGCCAGGCAGAGAGCAGCCTTGCTGGACGAGAGGGGAGGTGTGGGAGCCCCCTCCTCTGCTTCAGTGTGTTGGTAGGAGCTTCTCAGGGTCCTGAGTTTTCTGGCTCTCCTTTGCCTGGTATGTAGGAAGTACATGCCATCAGGAAGGGCAAGAGTGGCCTTAGGCTCCCATAGCAGTTGTCTACGACTTGATAGTGGGCTTCCAGGAACCCACATCTGAGGTCTGGGTCAGGTGAAGAAGGGCTTGGGAAAGAGAAGAGGCTCAGACCCTCTTCCTTCTGCCCCACCCCCCAAGGGCCACTCTCCAAGAATGTGCCCTCCCTGGTCCTGGGTCACTGCATCTCAGAGCCAGGACTGCTGATGGCAACAGTGAGGCCAGGCTGGGACACCTAGGGTATGGCAAGGCATACGTGGATGGATGTGACTCTAGGATAAACTAACTGCATGTGTCTGTGTGTGTATGAGAGAGAGAGAGAGAGAGAGAGAGAGAGAGAGAGAGAACATTAGCACATCAAGAAGCAATATTACTCCTTATGTTGGGGAAGAGTTTGGGTTATAACAGAAATGGGGTCATGGAAGAAAGTTTAGGGTTACGATGTTGGGCCAGTGTCTCAAAGTTCAGAAGACTCCCCAACAGGATGGAAGTAACCCCAACAATCCTGGGATTGAAAGGGTGGATCTCTTCCAGCTCAAAAGCCTCCGTTTTCACAACTCCCCGAGTCTCTAGGCTAGATATTTCATATTTGGCTAGAGGGAGGCTGAGAGCCTTCTGAGCCTCCAAGAGTGAGAGGAGGGTAAGTGAGCAAGACAGACTTGATCCCTGAGGGAAGGGCTGGTGGGATGTGGGTTGCAAATACACAGCAGATAAAAACACTGTTCTTCTAAAGGGTTTCAGTCCCATTTCCAACATCAACAGGGCAGCCCACAGCCATTTGTAACTCCTGGGGATCTATCACGCCCTTCTGGTCTCCATGGACAATGCCTGCATACACACATACACATAGGCAAAACACCCACCTGCATAAAATAAAAATAAAGGAAAACATTTAAATTCCAAATTCTACGGAGACCCGCTCGGCCACTCATTCATCCAGTTGATATTTACTGAGGCCGTGCTGTGTGGCAGGCAGAATTCCAGCACTGCAGATACAGCAGTTATCCGATGAGACAGTTATTTCTTTCACATCTAATGTGGTAGGGGCTGAATCATCATGGCCTCCTCTGGGTTAGGTGTCTAATCAGCTGTAGTTGAGGGTGGGATGGGGTTTCAAACCAGCCCTTAGTGCTCTAAGACAATAATCCGCATAGCCCGTAAAATACACATTAGTTCTTGACCAACATCACAGAAAGCAGGCTGTGAGCTTAACAGAAAGAAGCATGACCCAGTCACATAGGCAGTAAGCATTTGATCTGAATAGACTGGGTATCCACAAGGAGGGGTCGGCCCATCCTGCATCTCCTGGTCTCTCTGCATCCTCTCCTACCCAGCAACAGAAGCAGGACCTATGACTGAATCACAGGGCCTGGGCTAGGATGCGGGGTGACCCTGCTCCCACTCTGTTCCCTTCTGCTTCTATTCTGGCTGGAAGTTCCCACTAGATTGGGACCGGAAGTTCCTTCTGCTATCTGTCCTGGCAGAAGCCAGCACAGCACTTGGGCAGCCTAGGTAAGGGCTGTGATATATCTGCAACCCACTCCAGCTCAGCACCCAGCCTTCCTCCTATCCCCTCCTCTTTTATCTTGGGATTTTTCCTGTACTCTGGGGTCCCTGGATGTACTCCCTAAGAAACTCTCTGATCAGTCACTGAGGGATTGCTACTTGGTTTAGTCTGCACTCAATTCAAGAGGCCCGAGCCCCCATCCCTCCCTTGTAAGGGGACCACTTATAATAATACCATTGTTCTCTGTAGCCCAGGGGGCATGGGGGGAGACAGGCTGAGCCCCCCACTGAAGCAGGTCTGTCATTAGAACCCTGCAGAAACAAAGTAATAGCCTGTACAGAGAGCCATTTGTAATGTTGCTGTAATTCCCATGATTCATTAAACAGGAATGGAAAATGATAACATTTCCCCTGGAAAGATCCCTCTTCGTGGAGCCGCACGCTGCGTTCATTTGGCTCAGCTATTTGATTGACTAAGCATCTTGTTGTGCTGATGTGAGGAAGGCTCACGCCCAGCGCCATTTGCTTTTACATGGGCTGAGAAAGAAGCAGGAGACGGGTTCCCCAGGTGGAGACAGGGTTTGACCTTGGAAGTGGAGTCACTGCCCCATCTTGGGTGGCTCAGTCAGGCATCTTCTGCAGGATGAGCCCATTTAGGGCGGGGAGTCCATCGGACCAAAGCCTGTTCAGCATCCTCTCCTCCAGGAAGGAATTACAGAGCCTGGCTTGGATCTGCCTGTGTCTCAGTCCCATGCTGACCCTACTCAGACTCAGTGGGGTAGCCTCTTTGGAAGGTCACACAGCATCCAGCCCTCCTCAGTACAAGCTCGGGGACCCTGGCTGCTTGCTCATGTCCCTGTTGCTTCATGTGGCCTCAGGCTGCTCACTACTAGTCTGGAACCTGGGTATTAGCCTTGTCTCCTTTCTAGGTAGCAGCCAGGTGCTGGGGAGTCTTGGGACAGCCCGCCAGTGTCTGTTCTGACTTAGCCTACCATCTCCTGCCCTCCAGCCATCCCATACCTCACTCCCATACCCGAATGCCCAGCAAGGCCTCTGCAGGTACCATAGCCACTGTCCTGCAAGGCCACCTCACGAACTCCTGTTCCTCATCAGCTCACCCCAGATCCTACTGGGTCTGTTCGGGGCCTTTTTCTTTCCAGCTCATCTTCAGCGCCCCATACTGTTTTCCCTCTACCATGTACCCCAGGCCTTTGAGAACCCCCAGGGTCCTAAGGCTCACTCATGCTTTCTACATGCCCCAGACAGAAATGCTCCTGCCTTCCTTTGCCCCCTGAAAGCCCCTCCAGCTTCCTGCCTGTGTGGTCTCCGTGAGCACAGGGTGTGAATCACACTTAGGTCTGGGTTCATAGCTGGAAGTTGATTGGGTGTGCGGCAGTGTCTCAGAAAGACTCAAGACTTCTGTTGCCAGTGCCCTCACTCTCTAGTCTTGCAGGGCTTTGCCATCAGGACTGTCGTCTCAGGAAACTGAGACTTGCTGAGAGTCAGTTGTACAACTTGGCATCCCTAGGTTTCTCAGGTGACAGCCACGGTCCCTGCTGTGGTGGCAGAGGGCAGATCACCCACAGATTCCTCAGATGACTTCTGAGCTGGTCACTGTCCAGTGCTGAAGCTACAATGTCACCCAGTTTCCTGACTCAGAACTGCTCTGAAACTTTCTACCACCCCACACTATAGAGTGACCTTCCTAGAGATGCCATTGATTGGAAGCTGGGAGGGACAGGGCCCAGCTGGGAGCCCCTCCTCCCATGTGTGATACCAGGAGCAGAGCTGTTCACTGCGAGTGAAGAACAGGACTAAGGAGTGGGACTCCAGACCTAGTAGATCCAAGGGCGCTGAGTCTATAAGGTCTCTGACTTACTAAGGGTTTCTATTCCTGCACAAACATCTTGACCAAGAAGCAAGCTGGGGAGGAAAGGATTTATTCAGCTTATATTTCTGAATTGCTGTTCGTCACCAAAGGAAGTCAGGACTGGAACTCAAGCAGGTCAGGAAGCAGGAACTGATGCAGAGGCCATGGAGGGGTGCTGCTTACTGGCTTGCTTCTCCTGGCTTGCTCAGCTTGCTTTCTTATAGAACCCAAGTCTACCAGCCCAGAGATAGTACCACCAGCAATGGGCCCTCCTACCCTTGATGACTAACTGAGAAAATGCCTTATAGCTGGATCTCATGGAGGCATTTCCTCAAGGGAGGCTCTTTTCTCTGTGATAACTCCAGCTTGTTTCAAGTTGACACACAGTACCAGCCAACACAGCCCCCCCCCCATTATGCTCCCATCCCCAGTACTCTTTGGGAATCAGCACCACCCAGGGAATGCCCAGCATCTCAAATCTACTCCAGCTATGAATCCTAGACAGGGGTGTAGGCACTAGGCTCTCCCTAGCGGAGCTAAACCCATCCTGGCTAGGTGTTCAGAAGTGTTTGATGAATTTACAAGGGTAAGAGCTGGTCTTTGTCCAGTGCTGGAGTGAGCCCTTTTTTGTAGTCCAACAGGGAAGGTTATTTAACTGTTCCTTCAATACTCACTCCCTGGGGTGGGGAGGTCCAGCTCTAACTGAGTTCTGGATCCAAACACCAGCTCCAAATGCAAGTAGCTGACTGTAGAAGTGACCAGGAAATGTGATGGGGAGAGGGCCGTGCGGTAAGGGAGAAGAAGCTATAGAGTGCATTTACACGGTGGGCATTGAAAGTATAATTCTGCAGGAGTCAGTGTGGCCTTGCCCATGAGGCTGGCCAATTGGAGTTACGAGCAGCCCAGGTGGAACATAGCAAGTTAGAACTCAGGGTTATTGATGGGAAAGTAGACATAATAGCATAGAGGGTAGATATCTGCCCAGTTCTAGTTCATTAAAAGCTTATTATAAATATAAAGGCTGTATGTCTTTTATCTAGGAACCGAATGATCAAAGGCAGGGTGGAAACCCCCACTGAGATTAAATAATTACTACAAGGAAGGATTGTGGCAGGCATCTCCTTGGTGGCAGGAATGTGCAGCCAGGACAGTTTTGGAAGAAGAGTAGAGTGGACGATAACCACCCTCCCCCCCCCCCCCGGGCCTGTCCCAGGGCCCCACTTCCTCAAGTTTCCATAACCTTTTAAAGTAGAGAATGGAGTGTTAAAACACATGAGCCTTGCGGGGGGTTGGGTGGGCTAGGGTAGGGTGGGTGGAGGGTGCATTTTATATTTAAAAAGTGGCCTCTGGGGACCAAGGCATATGGCCTCAGAGAGACGTCTAAGGGCTGCACCTTCTCAGAAGGCACCCAGTACACGCTAACTGGTCTGAACTGGCAATGCGATCCTGGTGCCTTCTCTTCCCTGCTCAGCAGTCTTCCTGGCTCCCTAGTGCCTCTAAAGAAGGCCCATACTCACCACTCCAAATGCACGCAGCAAGCTCTGTCTCTGAAGACCTCTCCAGATATCAGTTCTAGCATGTTCTCTCCCAGGTCTCTATCTGCCCATGCAGGAGACCTATGCATCCCTTCCTGGGATCTAGAAGAGTAGTAGACGTAAGGGCTGAGGGCCAGGCTAGCAGGGAAGGGGCGAGGGGAACAGCAGCAGGGAGGGAGCAACAGCTGGAGACCAAGAACAGCCATGAGCTAATATCCCACCATAGACCTTTGTAGCCCAGTGCTCAGAGCATCCAGGATGTATTGGTCTCATTGGGGCTCTGCTGAAGGAATGCAGCCTGCCTTGCACATAGCGTAAGCCTGCTGTCATTCCCCACATCACCTCCTTTGGGACGCCTGTAATGATTCTGCCCACAGGATGGACCCTTGCCTTCTTTGATGTCTTAACATTTTGGATTCCTGTTGGACTATTTGTGTTCTTTTAGATAACGAACACTTATGACATTCAAGCTCGCATGCCAGGAGACATCACATACTGTACCTCATTTAATGGCTATGTTATTTCAATATTTCTATGCTGTTGAGTGACATAGGGCAAGTCCATAAAATATAACAAGTAATTAGAAAGGAGCTATGCACATAAACAATAGTCTGGTAAAAATAGAATTTTGCAATTGATGTGATAGCAGAGAAATAAAGCAATTCACTCTTTGTCATGCAGGACAAAAGGAGAACTGACTTTGAACTCAAGGAACTTGAACCCAAGATTGACTGGCTTAGATATGTGACCCTATCACCCAACAGCTACCAAATAAAAACACACAGTGCTCAGTTTAATGTGAATTTTGGGTAAACTAGAACTAACTTTATAACACGCTTATCTGAAATTCACACTTAATAAAGTATTATGGTGTAGGCATGTGTCCCCCTGAGGCTCCCATATTAAAGGCTGCCCAGGGCGGCATTACTGGATTTAGGTTGAAGAACCTTTAGGAGGTAAGACTAAGTAGGAGGTCCTTAGGACGTTGGTGGTGGGTTGTGCCTTTGATGGGGATTGTGGGACCCTGGGCTGTTCTTCTCCTTTGTCCCAATGTAAAGGAAAGGATATTATAGTTTCTCTCTCCCAAGTGTCCTACAATCATGATAACCCGCCTCTTTTGATGTGCAAAGTCAAGAGACCGACCATTGGGTTACAAACTGAAACCTTCCAAACTGTGAGCCACGGGAAACCTTTCTTCTCATGTAATTCTTCTCTCTGGTGTTCTGTTTTAGTCACAGAAATAAGCCTATCCTATCCTATGTTTCCTATGTGAGTCTTCCTGCATGATGACTGAACCTGGGTGTCTCATTTCTCATTAGGATGGCCTTATAGGAGACACCCTTTGCCTTGTTCACATCAGCTCCCTTACAGACACCCCAGGACAGGCTTAGACAGGGCTGAGGAAATGTGACATGTGTGTGCTTGGTTCTGGGAAGACTCTGGCCAGTTTTGGTTCGCCTTCTTTCCTTAGCAGACCCTATGTGATTTCAGAGATAATCGGCCCTTGCCTCTTCTTCACCCTGACTCTGGTCTGTTCCAACTCTGATAGCTACCGAGATTAGATCTCATCTTGCAGGACTAGCTGGGGTGGAGCTCTGGCTCTGATCTGAATGTGGCCTTATCCCCCAGGGGCACAGGCAAGGACCCTACAGTAAAGCCTGCTGCCTCCATTTTTATAGACTAGGAGACTGAGCTCTTGAGGCTGTGCTGAGCCAGCACTGCATGGCTCACATGTTTGGATGTTCTATAGGCATGCTCGCACCACAGTGGGAGTGGAGTCAGGATCTTGGTCTTTCTGATTCAGGTGCCCCCTCTCTAACCCTGGACTGTGGGCTCCCCTACTCTGGGGTGGGGAAGGGATGAGGCTTGGCAGGTAAAGAGTGGGCAGTGGTGGGAAGAGTCTAGGCGATATCCCAGCCACAGACAGGATTGAGAGGACACTCTAGAGGGCCAGGTTGTCCTCCACAAAGCTTCACAAAAGACCAAATCTGCCATCATGGGCCAGGGGTAGGGCTGTTTAGGACTGGCTTCTTTGCTGGCAGACTCCAGGTTGGTCTGGCACTGCTTTGCGCTTCTTTCATCTCATTGGCCAAAACCAAACCAAACAAACCCAAATAAAATAAAACCCCAAGTCATTCATCAGCCACTAAGCTAATTACAACCAAATTCTTGGTCCTTGGCTTTGAAGCTCTGCTGGAGGCCTTTGGGGGAGTTTACATGTGGTCCCTAGATATGCTTCAGGTCCTTCCAGCTTCTAGATTCAGTCCAAGGTCATCTTGTTTAAGATCTAAGGTCAACTAGAGACTTCTCTGCTTCCAGTTCCAACCCCAATCTCTATGCAATCTGCAGACTCCTGGGACTCTGAAGGCCCCAGTAGCCCATGGGTCCTAGCTCAACCTTGGCTTCTCTTGGGCTGCCCTGAAGACTGGCCCTTCAGCCCTGCCACAGTGGCAGAGATTCAAAGTCACAAGAACCTGGCTGTGATTGGCCCAGCTCTGCTCGGAACTTGTCTGTAGATGGGAGACTATCTGTGTCTGAGATACCTCTGAAGAGCTAGCCTGGATGCTTGAGACTGCGTCCTATCGGCTTTGCCTATGAGACCGCAGACCCTCTGAACTAGTTTGAGAAATCCTGGCACAAGGTTGGCTCTCCTCTGCAGCAGCTGGGTGGCATACAGGTACATATGTGTGGACTGAGTAAGTCATGCTCTCATGTGTCTCACTGGCATGTCTTGGGTACCTCTACATCTTTAGAACATACCTGGAGTGCATCCACTTCTGAGTCGTCCACAGGAGGAACCTGCATAGACTGGAGTATGTCCAGAGGGGCCACTGAGGTTTGGAGGGATGTATGAGTCCTACTGAGAAAGGCTCTCAGGAGAGGTGAGCAGCAAACTCTTCTTCCCACTATGGTTGCAGAGGGCAGGACAGAGGTTCTCTATACCTACCAGGGTTCTGTGCCCTCAGACCCAACTCACTGTTGATTACAAATGCTCGGAAAAGATTTGCATCCATAACGAACATATACATAATCTCCCTTGTTGTTACTCCCTGAACAATATGGTATGACAATTATTTACAAGGCATGTACATTGTATTAGGCATCTGCAGCAATCGAGCGATTCCTTCAAGCGTGCAGGGGCATGTGTAGGTTACATAAGATGCTGTGCCACTTCCTATAAGGCCCCTGAACATCATGGGTTATGGGGGATGTCTCAGAGCCAGATCCCACCATATGGAAGGGCAACGGGACTCTATCCAAGTCAGGGTTGGGGGTCATGACAAAAATCATGTCCTGGGCCAGCATCTCCCATCCTGGGATGTCCTCCGATAACCAGAAGCCATGAAATGATGTGTTTCAGTTCCCTGAGTCAGAAATGGACGGGCTGCTGGGAAAGCAATCTGCCTTTCGCAAACAGCTGCTCGGGCTGGAGGCTTCGTCTCCCCCTGCATTCCCCTCAGAACAGTGTGGTCTGACCCAAGGCAGGCCAGGCAGGGTTGGGGACACAGTCTCCTTTTCTTTTTTTGTACCCTGGGGGAGGAGGGGAAGAAAACAGTATCTCTCTTCTTCTGGAGACCCCAGGACCCCGTGGCCTCCTGCAGCTGGCTGTATTCTGTACCCTTGTGCCACGATACCTGTCCCTCAGCTCAGCTTACTTCAATAACAAGTTTATTAATTTATTTTATGAATAAGATCTTTCCATGTTGCCCAGGTCTGTTTTGAACTCCCAAGCTCAGATGCTCCTCCTGCCTCAGCCCCCCAAGTATCTGGGACCGTGGGCATTCACAATCATGTCCAGCTTTAACAAGCATTTCTGAAATGCTTGCGCTATCTTTCTATGTGTTGGTGAGCACAGTGTATGAAAACCTTGTTCCTCTACAGCCACCGTCTGGGAGACCCGGGAGATGACACACCCACTAGGAAGCGAAATGAGAGTGTGTGAGATGTGCTGAGTTTCATGGAGAGAAATGAAGCTCTCATGTGCATGGTGAGAGAAGGTTCCTCACCACCATGGACCTCGGCATTTTGCTTTCGCTTACTGTGCACCAGCACCAGCCAGGTTTGTTCCTGGGTGTCCCCACAGTGCCATCCCATAGTCTCACAAAGACCCTGGCAGCTTGACATCAATTTCTACTGAACAGACCAGGAAGCTGAGGCTGGAGAGCTCACGGCAGTGTCCAGGGTGATACAGACCACAGCGCCACGATTCAGGCTGGTTAGAAGCACCTCTCACTGTACAATTTAATTCTTCCAAGTTCTTCAAAGCGGGGAAGACGAAGCCTTCGCTTATCTTTACACCATGTCAGGGGAGATTTGAATTCAGGCCCCTAGGAGCCTCCTGGAAGGTAGCCCTAAGATCAGAGCTTCTACTTGGGTGTGGTGGTGGCACCTGCAATCCCAGCACCCCAGACATGGAGGCAGGGGAATCCTGAGCTCAAGGGCAGCTTGGGCCATACCACAAAGCACTGCTTCAGAACACACAAAACCCAACATGAAACCTATCAGCCCTCCTCAAGCTTCTCTTGAATTTCCTTGTCTTCACAGTTAGATTTTTCTCGGTTTTCAAGGGTCTGGGCACTGTCAGGGTGTTTGGCGTTTCCATGGGACCATACCGATTTCTGCCTACCATCTTGCCCTCCCACCCCAAGAAATCTTTCATGATTGAGTCCTTGATAATAGTCTGTCTGTCTGTCTACCACATCATCAAAGAGTGCCTTCATCCTATTTCTTCAATTGTCTCCTATATGGGGCTGAATGCATCCCCTCTGACCAAAGCCATAGGCTGATGTGGCCCCCACTGGCTCCTCAGAATGCGACAGGGTTTGGAGACAGCGTTTTGATAATTAAGTGACATTTGCTTCTTGTTTGTTTGCCTTTTTGAAGCAGGGTCTAGCTATGTAGTCCTGGCTGTCTTGGAATGCCCTGTGTAAACCAGACTGGCATTGAACTCACGGAGATCTGCCTACCTCTGCCTCATATGTGCTGCGATTAAAGGCACGTGCTACCCAACCTGAAAAGCAGTTCTTAGGATAGGCCCTAATCCAAGATGGCGGCTTCATATGGAAAGTGTAGAGGGTTGGGAATAGGGTTCGTCAGTAGAATGTTTGCCTAATGTGCAGGAGGTGCTAGTTTCAATCAGAAAAAGTAGGGAAAGAAATAAGGCAGGAAGGCAAGAAGGAAAAAAAAAACAGAGAAGGAAGCAAGGAAGGGAGGGAGGGATGGAGGGAAGAAGGAAGAAGGCAGGCAGCCAGGCAGCCAGGCAGCCAGGGAGGGAGGAGAGAAAGCAGGCAAGGCAGGGAGGAGGGAGGCAGGTAGGGAAGGAGGGAGGGAGAGAAAGAGACTGGGATGTATACATCCAGGAGAGGGAGGAAGGAAGAAGACTGTCCTCTACCAGCCAAAGAGAAGGACCCTAGGAGCCCTGTGGGTTCCTTGCAATTCCAGCCTCAAGAAACTGTAGGGAAATACATTTCTGCTGTCTAAGCCATTCCGCTATCAGTACTGTTATAGCAGCCATAGAAACTCCATCTCTCCCCCTCCCCCTCCCACATCTGTGGGCCACCGCTCCCTAGATGGGGGTTCGGCCGCTGACTTCTGTGCTGCTTGGCCAGGTCTTGGGAATAGAGGTCACGGCTTGCTGACATCCCACCTGCCAAAGGCCTGTCAGAGCTGTGTTCCCTGGCTGACACTCCAATATGCAACCCTTCCGCTGCGCCGCCCTCTCCACATAGGCATTCTGCGCCCTGTCACTCCAATCTGCTTGCAGTCAGCAACACATTTTGCGCCAGCAAGATTCCACAAAGCTGACATGGAGAAACATCGACTTTGGCCGAGACAGCTGCATCCCACCACTCTGACATCTCTCAGGCCCCTTGGACATCCCCAGAGCGCTGGTTTACCGGCCTCTGCTTATGCTGACCTGCCTGGCCAATCCTAAGCCTGGCTAACTTTCCTCTCCATCCCCTCCTGGCTAATGAGCAGTCCTTCTTCCCCACATGTCGCTAGCAGCCTGCTCACTACTATGACCTCTTTGTGCTCATGTGGGTCCCTCCTAACTGTCCCGGCTCCATCCTGCTATCCTCACCCTGTGCCCTGTGCTAACTGCCTCTGCTCAGCCTTAAGGCCCTTGGTGAGTGTTCAGCCACTCACACAACCTTCTGGGAGCTGCCTGATCTCCACCTGATGTGTGAATTGCCCTTTTCTAACTGAGCACATGTGGCCATCCCCTGGCAAGGGAGGTCTCTCCACAGGTTTGCCATGGCCCACTGAACTGGTTATGTTCATGACACTCTGGAACCAGGAACATAGAATCTCCAGATACCATGACTGATTTTCTGCTTCTCTGGACGTCAAGTGGGTATTTAGCCACCCAGATCAACCCTGATATTATCAACCCGGAGTAAGTATCAGACCCTACACATTTAGGGATTCAGTTCTCAGGCCTGGCACCTATTTCCGACACCAGGTTTAAGTTTTAGGCCTGCTGTGGTTGAGGGCACCCCTACCCATTACCGCAGGCTTCATAATGTGCTTGAATGGCTTTGCATGGCTTTGAGGGACATTTTACTTATGGCAGCCAGCTCACTGTTGAGAATGCAACTCAGGGGCTGGGGAAAGGATAGTTTTTGTGATTGTGTGATGTTTGGAATTCTGGGAACTTTTCTGAGGGTATACAATGCTAGCTGTGCCCTGCTGGGCAGGTTTGGTGTCAGTTGGTTCTTCAGGGAGCTTGGTTGTGCTTTGTTAGTAGTTGTGGTCAAAGGAGAAAGAAAAGAAGAAAGAAATTAGATTCAGGGATTTTTCTAACTTCGCTCTCCCCTTTCTCCTTGCTTCTCTTCTATCTAGTATTAGGGGTAGAACTGTGGGGTAAAGGGTAGGAAACAGGACCCATAAAGTAGCAAAAACCTGTTACAGAAAGCACTGCATGTCATCCTCTCTCACCTCAACAAGCCTGCACACATATGTGCACACACATATGCACACATGTGTGTACACTCAGGCATGGGAGGGGGCAGGGAGGGAGGGAGGCAGGGGAGAAGGGGGAAAGAGGGAGACTACAGTTCAAGTATAGCAATCAAATCCATAAGATGCACAGGGCAAAGTGTTGGGAAAGTGATACCAGGCTTTCCTACCCTCTCTGGATGCTGTTGTCTTCAGCATCTCCAGGCACCTCTTGCTCACTAGCCCTTCCCCCTCATTCAACAGTTTATGGAGGCAGCCAGCCAATGGCAGACAGTTCCCATTCTGGTGTTAGTCATCTGTGATCGCCCGATATATCTCTCTTCCCCTTTCCCTGGAATGTGGACTGCCAGGCTGCCATTTTCCAGCCTCTCTCATTAGGTCCTCTCCTGAAGCAATTTAGGGGTCCTCAGTCACTAGTAATCTTATTAGCATGCAAAAGACATTCTTATCACCCTGGGGAGGTAAGGGTTTTGGGCGCTGTGTGCCAGGAATTAGGGACAGAGGCTAAATATGATTTCTTTTATTATTCTATCATACCTATGCACGTATGTAATTTCAACAAATCTTCCTTTCCCCAATGTAATGAGCGAGTCAGCTTGTTGACACTGGACGTCATCCCCCGCCCCCTGTGGCCCTTTTGCCTGCACCAACTTCTTTTCTCATCACTCCAACCTCTGCCACCCTCAAGTCCTGGCATCTAAATTCAGCCATTGACATTAGCTGTGTGACCTTGACCCAGTCCAACTGGCAGTCTGAGCCTCAGTGTCTTCATCTAGGAATTAGAAGCAGCAAGATGGACACTGCGCGTCGCAGTGCTGATGTGTGGGGAGCAATGGAAGGCCATGTTGGAGTAAGTGCTTGGGAAACTGGACATGGTTTGGGCTCTGGCATCCAACTGGCTTGGTTTAGACCTAGGTACTGAGCCTTACTAGCTGGATGACCTCGGGATGGTTGCTAAGCATCTCAAGGTGTTGTGTATAAAAATGGATTTTCCAGTAGTATTTACCAGCTAGAACTATTCTGAGAATTAAGTGTCTTAGTATGATAGGAGCTCCGATCAGACTGTGGCATAGAACAAGTTCTATGTGAGCATTAGCTGCTAGTCTTCATGTAGGTGACATGTATGTTGCCAGTGTATCTCCATGTGATTATACACATTGCTGGTTCCATTTGTATCTACGCTAGTACCGTTAGTCCACATAATTGTAGTTTGAATTGAAACTTTGACTGTGGTGGGATGTTCGCACCAGCCATAGCTAGCTATAAGTGTGACTGTACATGCATGTCATCTCAAGTCCCAACCTCCATGTCCCTTCAGTGTCTCACCCATGTGTCCACAAAGCATAGACTGCACTGGAAAGAGAAACCCACCATCCATGAGCACTGTCTTCTTGCTTTAGTTATGTAATGGAAACCCACCCATACCTGATTGCGCCCAACCTTCGGGAAGTAGTCTCAGAGAAGTGAAGCCATGTGTACCAGGTCACATAGGGGGTGGGTGATAGCCACAGTTCAAATCCATACCTGTCTGACTCTAGTATTTGTATGTGGTCAACTCTGCTTGTGACTGGAGTTGTTCTGTTTCTACGGTTTGGGGTTCTGCCAAGCCCCCTTTCAGTGCAAAACCTTTCCTCTCAACACTCTCTTCCTGGAGACCCCCTCCCACAAGCCCCTCCCACAAGCCCCTCCCACAAGCCCCTCCCACACAGCCCCTCCCACAAGTCCCTCCCACACAGCACCCCCCCCCCATCCCTGAGTCATTTATCCTCAGGTTTTCTGCTGCCTACCTAGTCTTGTTTCAAGGTTAAGTAGAATAGGGCTTGGAGAAGTAAGTAGCTCAGTGATTAACAGCACTGGCTGCTCTTCCAGAGGACCCAGGTTTGATTCCAACCACCCACATGGCAGCTCACAACCATCTGTAACTCTAGTTGCAGGGGAATCTGATGCCCTTTACTGTTTTTTGAGGACACTAGGCATATATATATATAGTGTCCTAGTTTGAGTTACTATTACTGTGATGAAACATCATGACCAAAGCAACTAGAGGAGGTAAGGGTTTATTTCAGCTCTAATGGTCCATCACTGAGAGAAGTCAGGGCAGGAAGTCAAACAGGAGGCAGGAGCTGATGCAGAGACGATGGAGGGGTGCTGCTTACTGACTTGCTCCTCAGGGTTTGTTCAGCCTGCTTTCTTATGGAACCGAGGGCCACCAGTTCAGGGGTGACATCACTTGCAATTGGCTGGGCCCTCCCCCATTAATCACGGATTAAGACAATGCCCTACAGCTTTGCCTACAACCCAATCTTATGAAGGCATTTCCGTAATTGTGGTTCCTCCTCTCCCAGATGACTTTAGCTTGTGTCAAGTTGAAATAAAACTATCCAGCACATGTGGTACCCAGACACGCATGAGAACAAAGCACTCATACTTGTAAAAACATTCTTTTTGAAAAAGAGATTAGCAGAGTAAAGCCAGACACTGTGGCTCGTGTTTGTAATTCTAGCAGTTGGGAGTCTGAGGCAGGAGGACTGTGAGCTAGTTCAAAGTCAGCCTATCATGACTTTCTCAAAAAACCAAAACAAAACTGAAGCATGTCCTAAGATTTGCCAAGTTAGTGGATCTTGGGTCCACATTCTGGGGCTGCATGGCCTTGGGTGTTCATGATGGGATGGTATACTGGCTAGTCTTAGGTCATATACAAACTAGAGCCATCTGAAAGGAGGGAACTTCAGCTAAGAGGTTGCCTCCGTATGATCCAGCTATAAGGCATTTTAACAATTAGTGATGGATGGGGGAGGGCCCAGCCCTTTGTGGGTGGTGCTGTCCCTGGGCTGGTGTCCTGGTTCTATAAGAAAACAGGCTGAGCAAGACAGGGGGAGAAAGCCAGTAAGTAGCACCCCGCCATGGCCTCTGCATCAGCTCCTGTTTCTAGGGTCCTGTCCTGTTTGAGTTCTTGTCTTGACTTCCTTGGATGATAAACAGGAATATGGAAGTATAAGCTAAATTAACCCTTTTCTCCATAACTTGCTTCTTGGTAATGGTGTTTTGTCTCAGCAATTGAAACCCTAAGACAGACGGTTTGACAGATAATGGGCAGAAGTTGCTCTGTAGAGGCACAGAGCATGTGTGTGGTGGCCCTGCTCTGTGAATGGCACAGTCACATGATTCTACCTCTTACTGGTGAGGCAGTCCCTCCATAGCACAATATGGTTGCATGTCCTTGGGCTGTGAGCTTCTGGGGGAGATGACTCATCCTCTTTACATAGGGTCTGACATGGATTTGTGGAACAAGCAGGTTTGGGCCTCAGCTCTGGCACTACTTCTGGCTTTTTGGACAGTCACATGACCTCACCAAATATTTCATTCCAAAGGGAAGCTCCCTAAGACTCATGAAGTTGTAAGGAAGGCTCAGGAAATCAACAACTCACAAGTCTTAGGAAGTCCCTGAAACTTATCACAAGGCTCCACCTTCCTTCCACAAAGTTATATTAGTCATAAAGATTGTTGAGAAGAGGAGATTCTTCTTGTTGAGTTGACTGTAGGTTGTGCAGAGAGTTGCAGCTTTCATGATCTGCCACCCAGGCTGGGTAGACATTTAGTGATGCAGCTGCCTTTGCATCACCCATGCTCCTGTGAGTAACCTGTTCCCCATTCTGCAGTGAGTGACCCTAATTAACTCATGAGTTCACTAGTTTGGTGGTATTATTATTTTGATCTGTTGTTGGTGCCCTCTCCAGTAGATATTTGTTCATGTCTCCCCAGGTACAGCGTCACACAACACACATCTGACTGCTTTGTCTACACCCATATCATGGTTTGCTGGGAGGACTTAGCCAGCAAGCTTGTGGGACCCATTTGTTTACAGTCAATAATGACCCCATCTGCATCCAGCTTGGTACCTGTCTTCAGGTCAGGTGATCAGCACAACATCCCCTTCTCCCTCTCTTCTGGGTCTGGCCATCCTCCAGATCCAGGATTCTGCCTCTGTCACCTGAGCCCTACCCCCAGCACATCTGTCTGCTGCTTTATAGGCAGCCTTTGACCTGACCTACAATGGTTCAACTTCTGACTTTTAACTTAACAGTGGTGCAAAAGCGATTCGCATTCGGTAGCAGCCGCACTTCTGTAGAGAATCTTGATTTTCTCCACCTAGCAGTTTGCAGCGTGCTTCTCTCCCTTGATGCAGGCGAGCAGAGTCAGACAGCCCCACACTGATGAGGGCGGACAGCTGCTGTTCTGCAGTGTCTGCGACCTGAGCTGTGACACTCAGCAGGACAGCTGCGTTCTTGTATAAGATGCATTTTTTGGTCTCTGATCATGTCCACCTATGACAGGCTGCAATCCCCACTGTAAGTGGAGGGACACCTGTGCATGTGACACATTCTTAGGAAACTATATTCCCACCCATGAGGCCCATGGATGTAGCCCATCCCCCACCCTTCCTTACTTTCTCCTTGAGTCAGATTTCTAGAAGTAATAATAGTCTAGACACAGCTCATTCAAATCCTGACTTGGCAGCTGCTCACCTTGGCAAGTTTCTTTCTTTCTCTGTGTCTTGATTCCTTCACCTGTAAAGTAGCTTAGTAATCTTCACCTCCCCAGCGCCTAAGATGGATGGAAGGGGTTCACGCTTGCTATGCACCCAGTGCAGCCTGGCACAGTAACAGCTGAATGCAGAAGCCACTGCTGTTCGTGTTGCTTTGGTTTTATTGGAGGAGCCTGGCCTCCCGTGTAGTCCTCAGATGGCTGCAACCTGGTTCCTTCCCACCGCCTACCAAACGTTTTACAGTTTGAATCACCCACTACCTCCCAGTGGCCACTCCACCCACCTTCCAGGCATCGACTTCTCTGCAGTCTTTGACAGGACCGGAAGTAATTGAGAGGAGTGGTGGCTGTGGAAGTCCCAGGGGAACGTATAGCCCAAGGTCAAGTGAACTCACAGTACAGCCCTAGGGTGAAAAGGGCACACACTACAGAATATTTCTGTACTCAGTATGTGGCCTGGCTTACTGAGGGCAGGCCAGGGGCCAGTGACCAGATTTCTGTTAATTACCTGAGAGTAGCGCCTGGGGTTCTCTGATGAGCGACCAGCAGGACCAGGAGAGTGCTCACTGGAAATCAGCACCTTGGTGTGTGTGTGGGGGTGGGGTGGGGGGGTGGGGAGGATGCTAACCCTCCATGCCCAGTCCCTAGTCCCCAGGAGGAGGCGGTTCCTTTTTTAGCTCCAGCAGCCTGACTCCTGCGCAGCACAGACCTGCCTGGTTTGATCTCTTATTTATTACAGAGAATATTCTCTGTCATGGTGAGTAGAGGGGAAGGAGTCTCGGGAGCCTCAGTTTTCACCGCTGACCTCACAGCTGGCCTGCTGTGGACTCTGGGCCTCCGACGGCCAGCCCCAACACGTGTCCGTTCTCCTCCCACTGTTTTCATTCATCAAGTGTGTCAAGCAGTCTGTGCACCAGTCCTGATCCAGGTGGAGGACTAGAGCAAGCCTGGAAACTGCCTGTGTCAGGCTGGATGACAGTCCTGAAAGCCGGACCCTTACCCACGTCTCAGCCCCTGTGTCTCTTCTTCCCTTAGATGGCAGCGTAGACCATGCGGACAACTTAAAGGATCTTAGCATAGAGGGGAAGAGGGCGTCTCTCAGCCTGGTCAGGTAAAACTGATCAAAATCTTCACAGGCTTCTTGGATGTGAAGGTGGCTGGAGCTTTGGCACAGAGGAGGTGATGTAAACAGAGTGAATGACACTTGAATTCTTTGGCCATGGAGGAGGGGGCTGTACGCCAACGAGTGCACGCAGCCATTAGATGCTGAGAAGGTCAAGAAGCACACCCTCTCTTTGGAGGTTCCAGAAGGTACCAGCCTGATCTACCTTTCCTTTAGCCTGGTGGGACTGACTGTAAACTTCTGGCCTCAGAACTACAGCAAAGCCATCATGGCACCTCCAAGGCCTCACCTTCTCCAACAAGGCCACACCTCCAGTAGTGCTACTTCCTATGAGTCTATGGGTGTTCATTTACATTCAAACTTCTACATTCCACTTCCTGCCTACCATAGGTTGTAGCCATATCATAATTCAAAATGTGTTCAGTCCAACTTCAAAAGTCCTCATAGCCTATAACAGTCTCAACCCTCTTCAAGAGTCCAAAATTTCTTCTGTGTCTCATGCAATCTCTTAACTGTAATCCTCTATAAGAGCAAAATAAAAAAGCAGATTGTAGTCTCACCTCCCCCAGCCTGAAACCTGCTTGCTCAGGGGTGGAGCTTCCTGCTCATTCGTTCTGCCACGCCCACTGCTGGAACCTGCGGAGCCACACACGTGCACCTTTCTACTGGACCAGAGATTATTCGGCGGGAATCGGGTCCCCTCCCCCTTCCTTCATAACTAGTGTCGCAACAATAAAATTTGAGCCTTGATCAGAGTAACTGTCTTGGCTACATTCCTTTCTCTCGCCACCTAGCCCCTCTTCTCTTCCAGGTTTCCAAAATGCCTTTCCAGGCTAGAACCCAGGTTGTGGTCTGCTGGCCGGCCACAACAGCAGATCACAAACTTCCAACATGTAATGTCACAGGGAATACATTAGCACTCCCAAGGGTGGGGAAGAGTGAGGAAACACTGAACCAAAACAAGACTGAAAACCAGCGGAGCAAGCTCCACACTCTGCACCTCCATCGCTGATTTCAAAGCACTTTTCAGATCTCTGACTCCTTGCAGCTTTGTTGATTGCAGCACACTTATTTCTCTTGCACTGGTTCTACTCCCTGTTGACAGCTATTCACAGCAGGTATCCCATGCCTCTGACATCTCCAACATTTTGGGGTCTCCAAGGCAATCCAGGCTTCATCTTTACAGCTTCACAAAATGGTCTTTCTAGGCCATTTTATATCGGTCTTTAAAAAGAAAATCTGTTTATCTCCTTGAACACAGGGCTTAGCTCCATTCCACTTCCTGGTCCCTCCCCCTTCTCCCTCTCCGCTCCCCATTTCCCCTCAAACTGTACATTTTGTATCTTCCCTTGCTCAGCTTGCTCCTCTTCATTATAGATTTTCATAAGAGTGAACATTAATAACCACATGACAGAGTCAATACTAGGTTGTTCTGAGATTTTTTTTTTTCTGCCAACTTTGTAATTAATCCAAAACTCTTCAATTTAGCCTCAGGCAGACTCTTTGGACAAGAGCAAAAAGCAGCCATACTCTTTGCCAAACTATCACAAGAACAGTCTCTTGGCCACATACGAAAATTCTACTCTGAAACCTCTTGAGCTGGATCCCCAGAGTTCAAATCACCTTCAGTACCACTGTCTTCCATGTTCCTACTGGTATGGCTCATTAAGCTCCTATTTAAAGTATCCTACTGCTTTCTTAATCCATAGCTCCAAAGCCCACATTTCTCAAAAATAAAATAAAGTAAATCATGGTCTGGCCTATTACAGCAATACCTCACTCTTGGTACCAACTTCTGTCTTAGGGTTTTATTGCTATGAAGAGACACCATGACCATGGCAACTCTTATAAAAGAAAGTATTTAATTGGTACTGGCTTACATTCAGAGATTTAGTCCATTATTTTCATGGCGAGAAGCTTGGAGGCAAGCAGGCAGACATGTTACTGGAGTTGTAGCTGGATCAGCAGGCAGCAGGCAGAGAGTGCCACTGGGCCTGGCTTGAGCGTCAGAAACCCACTCCCAGTGACACACTTCCTCCAACAAGGCCACACCTCCAATAATGCCACTCCCTATGAGTCTGTGGGAGCCATTTTCACTCAGATCAACATAGTCACTAAATACACAAGTTCCTCACAGTGGCAATAGCATATAAATTATTGCCCTCAGGCACTCACCAGTGGTTAACAAATGGACAGGTTTGTGAGGATGTGACCCACCCAGTTGGGTTGTAAGAGGGACTCGGAAATCTCCTCTGTGGAGTCCTTTGCTGAGCCCAATCTTAAAGAATGTTAAAGCCTCACTGAGGTGAAATGGACTTGAGACCAAAGAAGAGTCGGTGCAGAGTCAAATCTGGTATGTGAGGTGACAGGAAACAGGTAGCTTGGGAAGCTAGTGAAGGGAGGCTCAGAGCCATGGAGATGAGGCAGGAAAGGTGGCTGCAGCCAGGGCATCTTCCTGTGAGAAGGTTGCCATAATAATTAACCCCAGTAAGAATGGGAAGCTATTCTAGTGAGTTACATGAAAGGCTTCAAATTTCAGGGCTGCCCCAGACTTGTTGCTAGGTGACTTGCAGATCTTCCCATCAAGGTCTCAGTATGTTTCCCCGACTTTAAGATACTAGTTCCATTGCACATACTGTCTGCGATACTAATTATGTAAATTAACTGCATGTCAGTTCTGAGCCTGAGTCTTAAGAGTCCTTGCACATTTTGAGAGGAGGATGTGCCCATGAGGTCCAGACTAGAGCCAAATCTCTGGGTCTCCCCCAGACCATGCCTGCTCAAGGCCAATTAATCTTAACCAACCCATAGGTGCATATACTATGATTCTTACAGTGATTCTTAGCCCTGCAGCCTTGGGGAGGTTTGTTTTGTAGCAATAAAAAATTAAAATCTCAATTATAGAAAGAGATAAAGAAGGGTGGTCACAAGAGAGACAAGAGGACCAAAGAGAGCCACTGCTCTCCAGAGACCAAAGGGAGATGGAACATCAGCAACAGGAGATTCAGGAGACTGAACAGAGGTTAGATCTGGCCAAGGAACAGTTTTGAATCACACAGAGATAGCTGTACTGGCTGCTGCGGTTCTGAGGGCAATGGGACAGAGAAAATGAGAGAGGAGGCAAGTCCTTTAAAGATGGTGGTTGCAGAGGAGCAGAGAGAGGGTAAGGTGTTATGTAGGCGTTTTCCAAGGATGGAGATACTAGCTGGGTTTGTTGATGATTCTGAAATAGTCCGTTAGACTGTAAAAACAATTATGTGGAGCAGGGCATGATGGCCCATGCCTGTCATCGCAGCACTCAGGGGCTGAAGCAAGAGGGTAGCTCTAACCTCAAGGCTAGTCTGGAACACATGGTGGGTTCCAGGCCTGCCTGGGCAATCTAGTGAGACCCAATCTCAAGAGACAGACCAATAACCAAAACAAGGAGCACTGTTGAGCAGCTATCTGGACTGAGGAGCCTGAGCATGCCAGGTGAGAGGCCAAGGGACCAGAGCCAGGTCAGTGGTCCAGGGCAGAGATGATGGTGGCCCTGTCTAGAATAGGAGCTGAGCAGGTAAATGGCTGGAAGAACCGACCTACTTGGTATGTGTGCTCCCCATGCCCCGACCCCCTTCCCCACTGAGACCAAAAGGCCCTGGCAATGGACTGGGCTGTGTGAGCATGCCTATGTAGAGAAAAGGGAGAATATCTTCCCTTCCAGGATTTCCCCTGGAAGTTGGGGGAGGCGTAGAAACAGCCATGGCAGAGGGCGATGATATGACCTCATTTTGCTTCAGGGATGTTGGGTCAGATACTTGTTGGAAATGCACAAGCAGACATAAGGGAGGTCATTGAGAGTGTGGGACAGGCCTCAGGGGTGAGGTCTCAGCTGGAGATACAAACTCAGAGAGGCCTCAGCGAACTTGGATCATTTAAGTACATGACACCTGTAGAGAGTTGTGTGGAGAGGACGGTGGCCTTGGCTCTCTTGCTTTGCATGGTAGTGGCTGGCATGCATGCCTGGCATAGAGAGGGTGCTTCACAGTGTGAGAAGAAGGCCCTAGATGTGGGTGGACCAAGGGCTGAGTTATCTGAGGTTAGCATCCTGCAGCCGTTGCTCACCGACGTCCTCTGTCTGATATGGCCCGGAATACCCAGAGCCAAGATGCTCAGCAAATCTCGCTATTCTTCCCATCAAGCCACTGGGCATTGTTTCTGAACCACCTGTGGCCGGCCTGTTCTTGATCTCTTGTCCCCTGGAAGGCTAAGAGCCTGCTTTAAGTCTTTGTAGTTTCCTTGGGCAGAAAGAGGTCCGAGGGGGTATCCCTCAAGTGTGGTTTGAATCCTGGGAAAGTAATTGCTCCTCCCCCTACCTGCACCTTCCCTATTCTCAAAAGGGAGATTCCTGCTGGCAGGTGCCTCCTCCCCATCCAATCTGGCTCTCTAGGATTTCTTGGACTTCTTTGCATGCCTTATGAGAATTCCCCCAGCGTCTGGAGATGTATCCCAGGCTTTTATTCTTTTTATTCTTTGTGATCCAATCCCTGCTGCTTTTTTTTTTTTTTTTTTTTTTTTTTTTTTTTTTTTTTTTGGCAGCCTGGCAACTCGGAGCTTTGATGGTTCCCATGGGGCTGTAACTCTGCCCCAGCCAGTGCTGTTTTTCTGGACAGACTTCCCAATAAGTCACTCCTGGGGAAGCAGAAGCAAGAGGCACCAAGGGAGCTGGCCATGCCAGAAAGGGACAAAGCAGACCCCAGAGAATTCCCAACAGGAGAGCAAGAAAGCCTAGTAAATCCTGGAGAGGGGAGGGGTGGGAAACCAACCAGCAAGCATCAAGTCCTCACTTTGTAAAACAGTTTGAAAAGTGTTCCGAAAAGACCGCCTTCGATCCCATCACACTGGGAACCGCCACGGGAGCCTCAGGCCTTCCGATTGCTCCTTCCTAGGACTCTCCAGATATTGGTATCCCCCACTCTTACTCTCTCCTATTCTCCTCCAAAGCCCTGGCCAAAGGCTGGCCACGAAGACACTGCTTTCGAAGCCACCTCTCCCCCTGGGACAGTCACGGGTCAGACTGGTTCGCTTTGGCTCATGCTGACACAGCCAGGTCCCTAGATGCCTCTGTTTCCCTTCTGGCGACGTACGTACGAGAAAGTCTTTCCAGAAACCGTACATTCTCATCAGTCCATCATCCTATCTACCTCAGCTTTGCCTTCTTATTGGCACATAAGACAGCAGCAGCCCCTGACTGCTGAGGTTGTTCAAAGATTAGATGAGGGGGCTGGAGAGACGGGCAGAGGACCCTGGTTTGTGTTTCCAGAGCCCACATAGCAGCTCTCAGCCATCAGCCGCTGCAGATCTAGGTGATCCAATTGCCTTCCTCTGATCTCTGTGGACACCAGGCATGGATATGATACCCCACTCTTATAGGTAGGCAAAAGAGTTATACACACCGAAAGGGATAAAATCTAAAAACAATTACACGAGATAGCATATCCCAGAGGTTCCTGAAAGCCCTGGCTGACCATCGTCTCTGTCCACCTTCCTTTCAATCCTGTTATTTCTTTCCCTCTCTTCACTTTTAGGCCACGGGCCCCTGGGGAGTACCATGACAGAGGCCTGAGCTCCCCGTGGAAGACGGAAGGCTGCTGTTCTCATCCGAAGCCAGCTCCAGGTCATCTCTCGAGGACCAGCCATCTGTTTTCCCCTAGAATGGAAGGGCTCCTGATTCACAGACTTTCAGAGCTGACCCCAGGAAAGTGCCAGGCAGACCAGGCCTCATTGTCACTTTACTCAGTGTCTCTCTGTGGGTGCTCTTGGGGCCAGGATCAGGCTCCACCCATGCAAGCTGTCTCTGATTTACCTGGGACAATGGGCTGGGACCTTTTAATGGCCGATGGTCGCAGCCCTGAGCCAGGGCCACTGATCGGTAGGTTCATGCCTCACTCATTCTGGGGCCCCCTAGCTCCAACCCCTTGCGGGTAATCAGAGCTGCACAGGCGGCCCTAAAACCATCAGCGCTGTCAGCAATGGCTCTTTCACACCAACGGTTACTGATAGGCCCAGTCATTTTCTATCAGCCAACTTCCCTGATGCCCCAGCGCCATATGCAAGTCAATTACCATGCGTTTCTCCAGGGACACATATCCAATCTGGGTCAGCTACTCTAGTATGCAGAAACTTCTTGGATTCACCTGATAGCTCCTGGCTGCCTGGGAGGCAGGGTCCAAGAGGCCCTTTCATTTTTGCTGTGCCAGCTGAGGCTGGGCCTTGACTCCAGGAAACAGACTCCTCTCCAGGAAAGGGCTATGTGAATGAGTCCTTAGACTACCCTGGACACTCATGACCTATGGGCTTTGAGGTGTTTGACCCGGGAAGATCTGGTGTTTATTCCTAAGCTCTTCATTCACTTGCTGTGTAGCCTCAGGGATAGTCACCATCTGCTCTGATCCTGCCCCATTTACAATCTGTAGCATTGATCTCTGGTCAACAGGACATCACTGCAGAAGAGGGACCAGTTTTGGTGTGGTGCTCTTCTGTGGCCTGGGAGTGGATCCGGGGCTTCAGACATGCTAGGCAAGATGTCTGCCTGTGAACTACACCCTCAGCCTCTTTCTACTTTTTATTTTGAGCCAGAGTATCACTAGGTTGCCCATGCTAGCCTTGAAGTCACTCTGGAGTCCAGCCAGGCCTTGAAATCGCAATCCTCCTGTCTCAGACTCAATGGTATCTGGGATTACTGGCCTGAAGCACCACACCCTGCTCTCTGGGCTGCCCTCAGCTTCCTTTGGTTAATCTGTGAGCTGGGTCATGAATGTCTACCTCAAAGGAGGTTGGGATGGATCCAGTAGGACACTAGACACAGCATCACTCTGTACACGGAGTGCTGAGCACCCCACAGCAGCAACGGGAGGTCTTGATGAGGAAGCTTTTAGCGGATAAGACAGTTCTATGTTTTTCTTTAATACCCTGGAGGGGGAGAGAGGCAGAACTGGAGGGGGTAATCTGCATCTTCGAGTTGGAGCCCAGATGAGAACTATGCATGATAAAGGCCCACTGTCCAATCGGCTGGGCTACTGGGTCCTTCTCCCTGCGCCCTCCCACCCTGCCTGGCTGCATTGATTTACTTGAAAGTTTTAATGGGTTATAATTGGAAAAGGCCTGGGTGAGATTTGCATATTGATTTGACATTTAAGTATATGATTAAATAAAAGCTGACTGAGGTCATCACTTGACTAAATTGGCTTAATGAGTGTTGATTACCCTGTGCATGTTAATTTCATTTACTCTGATTACCCCATCTATCTTTCCCAGAGATCTATCAGCACCTTTGACTCAATTGGACTTGATGGGACACGAAGGAGGGTCGGGGTCAGCGGGCGGGGGGAGTCCTTAGTCTATCTGCCTGGTTACCCAGCTGTCCCTAGAGCCTGGGATGCTCTGACCCACTGCTGTGTTCTCTCTCTCCCTGACTCCCACCCTCTCCCTCCTAATCACAACCCCTTTCTAACCAGGAGTACTGCCACTTTGCTGCCAGAGAGAAATCAGGCGCTGGCAGGGAGCAGAGTGGGGGGATTGTGACACCCATAAGAAGTGTTTCTAGCTCCCCACATCATACCCTCCCTTCCTGGCATATGCAGGAAACTGCCTCAGATGTCTGAGCCCTCTGGTGCCCCCTAATCCCATGAGTCTACCTCTCTTCTTTACTGGTAAGGCAGTGTCTGCAAGAGGGGTCCCCACAGTGGGGCTGCATTCACTGCTCAAGTCCTGTGTTTGTCTCTTCCAGTCCCACTCTCTGGCTCTGTCCAGCCCATTCTGTTTTCTTTTCCTGGGCTGACCTGCAGGGACCCATAACGATGGGCTCTATTGCCTTCTGGCTTTCTGTGGGTGTTCAGCCAATGAGGGGCCAGCAGGAGACTGGAGGGAGGGAGGAGAGCTCGGCTGGATGTTTATTTATTTCTGGTGTTCATCCCTGTTGGCTGAGCAAAGGTCTCCATCAGCCACCATGCTCTCTTATGGTTCCTCTCAGTCTCTTCTGCTCTAGGCAGATACCGTAGTAACAACCCCCTCCAGCTCTCCACAAGCCCGAGGGAACCTCACTGTTGACACAGCTCCGCACACCCTGCCCACACCTTTGTAAATAGACCTCTCACTAGCTCTCCTTAAATCACCCAATTTGAGTGCGCCATCTGTTTCCCACTGAGACCCTAACTGATACAGCAGGCGACATATTTTTCCTTTCAGAAACCAGGACACACAGTCTGACAGTCAGAGAGTGATCTCGGAACACACAACCGAGCCCAGACTGGCAGACTGCCTCCTTTGCCCCCATCCTGGCCCCTGCCTGATAGATGCATCACCACTCAGGACCTTTGCCCGCTCCATTTTCCTCACTGTCTAGACCAGCCACCTGGACCTTCTGGAGTCCTGGCCCCTACCTGACCTCTTTCAGCAGCAGCACTTGGTTCTGTTAGAACATCCGTGGGATGGGGTGGAGTCAGGGAGTTCCTCGGTGCAAGCTTTCTCATCCTGCCATGGTTTGTCTCCCAGACCATGTCTTCTGGATCCTTCTGTCCAATGCAGCTGTCTCCTCCGTGGCCTGTCTTCCCAGCCACTCCAGATGCTGAGGCAGGAGGATTGAAAGGCTAAGACCTATCTGGGCTACAGAGTGAATTCAAAGCCAGCCTGGGTAACTTAGTGAGTCTCTATTACAAAGCAGAGAGTAAATGGGCCCAGAGGAATGGCTTAGTGGTTAAGAGTATTGGTTGCTTTTCCAGAGGACCCAGATTCCATCCTCGACACCTATAGAGCATCTCACAACTGTTTTTAGCTCCAGTTGCGGGACGTCCAATGCCTCTTCTGATGTCCTTGGGCATCAGGCATACTTACAGTTCATAGACATACATGTAGGCAAAACACCCATACATAAAATAATCAAAATACATTATAGAAGTAAACAAAAATAAACAAGGCAACAAACATAAATCACTATTTTCAAATAATGTCACATTCACAGGTACCAGGCAACCAGACTTTAACATATTTCTTATGTGGTGTGTGTGTGTGTGTGTGTGTGTGTGTGTGTGTGTCAGATGCTGTTCAATCCCTCGCAGCTGATATAAGAAGATATAACACACAGGAAAATGGATGGAACTGAGGCCAGGGAGGAAAAGACCGGCCTTCCTGAGACTGGACCCAGAGGGACATCAGCTCTGACCTGGAAGCCAGAACAGAGGGAAAAGGTCAGGGTTCGGGTTGTGTGGGGTACAGGTTGCATGTGTCTCTCAAAAGCTGGTGTTGGCTGCTGCATGTCATGGCGCATGCTTATTATCCTGGGACTGGGGAGGAGGGGACAGCAGGATTGTGAATCTGGATGGAGTTGGAGATCCCTGGGGGCTGCACTTGGAAAGGATTTAAGTTGTTTCCAAGAGGTAGTTGTTACAAGTGAGCCTGCATTTGAAGGCTCTCTGGAGTCCCATTTCAGGCTGTGATTGCTCCTCTCTGCTGCCCAGCAGCACCTGGCAGGAGGTAAGCCAACCAGGGGAGGCCTTACCAGAACCAGCACCACACCATTAGGGCTTACAGTTTGCTGCACTGGAGTGAGTGAACATGTTTTCTTTATAAAGTTAGTTTGTCTTGGGTACTTTTTCTAATGGTTAAAACATGTATTAAGACAACATGAACACATATACTCTGACCATGGATAATAAAAAAAAAAGTTGTGTCTGCTGCTAATAATCAACGATACCTTTTAGGTATCTCCTCTACTTTTTATTTTATATAGCCCTATGAGGATGGGCTCTGCCTATTTTACAGAAGGGAAAACCAAGGTCCAGAGAGATTAGATCATGAACACAAGATTCTATGGCTGGGAACTAGAGTGTTTTTGGATGCACTTAAGCGTAAAGATTTTCTGTCAGGATGCCATAAAGCTCTCAGTTCCACCTAGACCCAGGATCCTTTGGTTTCCAGATTTTGTATTTTCTACCATGTATGGTAGAGATGAATGTCTTCGGCCTTGGGAAGTCACTGGGAATGCTAGGGCCCTTGGAGCCCTGGAAGGATTGGGGCAGAGTTGTGGTTTGGATCTAGCATGTCCCTGGCAGACCCAGGTGCTGCAGATGTGGTCCCCACCTGGTGCCACTGGGATGTGGCACAACATTAAATTAGGACATTGATGTGTGGCCTTAAAGGGGACCGTGTGATTTTTAAGATGACTGTCTCTTTAAAATTGATTTTATAAACTTAAAAAAAAAAACCTTGCAAATAAAGATATCACCTGGCAAAGTTAAGCAGACCCAAAGTCTGTGTCAGTCAGTGAACTTCTATACAGTCAGAACTGGCATCTGAGCGGCTTTGCATCAAACTTTACACCTTCAGTTTCGAATCTATTTTATGCACTTATCTACCACCCAAACCAACAAGACAGAACTAGCACTGGAAAAACAGTGGCCTTTACATCCTCTTTCTAGTCCTCTCCCCTGTCTGCATTCGGACCTTCCTCATCCCCTAACATTCAGCCTTCTTTGTTGTCTTTTCTGCATGTTATACTGAACCTGTGTGTATGTTTGTTTACATAGGTACATGTATGATTGGCCCAATCCCACATATGAGAGAGAACATGCCGTGCTTTTCTTTGTGAGATTGTGTGACCTCGCTGAATATTATACATCTCAAGTTCATACATTTTCCTGCCAATTTTTCATTCCATTTTTACGTAGAGCTAACTAGTTCTATTATACACTTATACAAATATATATGATGCATTCAAATATGTATCCGTTTGATAATATATGTGAATATATAGTCTCAAGTTTTCATTATCCACTTATCTGTTGATCTAGAAAAAAGGAAGGAAGGAAAGGAGGAAAGAAACAAATGGGGAGAGAGACAGACAGACAGACAGACAGACCCTGGCCCATTCCTCTTTGCCTCTGTGTCCTTGCTTCTTGGCTGCTGTGGGATAAGCACCACTCAGTCACTCCTAACTACTCCTCCCAGTTAGGTCCCAAATGGTGGGGTCAAGTGACCATTGACTAAAAACTTCTAAACGGAGAGCAAAACCCAAACCTTTTCACTTTAAAAGTTATTTAGCTCGGGTACTTTGTCATAGCAAGGGAGAACTGACCAGCGTAAGCATGAGAAGATGCTTGGGGTATTTGAGAATGTGAGATAAGAAACCAGAACTTGGATGACAGGCAGGGCCTTGAGGCCATGGGGTAGGCAGCTGGAAAGGGGTGACCCTGAGGACCACGTGACCTCCACTGGCAGGAGGCTGGCATTGGCTAATAAAAAGCCAAGGGTGATTCCGGGTGATGTGAGATGGGCTAAGAAGGATTGAGCAGTGGTCCAATGCAAGCTTAAAGAGGACTTGTTCTCCGTGGCTCTTGGAAACTTGGGAGAGAGGGAGAGTGTTGTCCAGGAGGAAGCCAGACACTAGAGGCAAAAAGAGAGCTGAGTCCCCTCAGGTCCCAGACCTGCCCACCCATGCCCCTGTCATCTGTGAGCTCTGGAGTCAGCACCTTCACCTTCTGTTCCTGTACTGAGAATTTCTGTAGCATCTCTAGGGGATGCGATGGGGGTGTCCCTGGATCCCAGTCTCCTGTGTACTAGGTGTCCCTGCCTTCTGACCAGCCTGGGACTCACAGAGATGACTCTTCTCTGGGTCTATGATTCTCTCCCCTCTGGCCCTCCTGCCCAGGTCCACAGTCTCTATGAGGAGGGGGCTGTTTCCCAGGCAACTGGGAGGAGGAGGAGTGGCTTGGAGGAAGCAAATGTCACCCTGGCTGTGCTGTGAATAATTCACAGCAGTGAAAACTGACTCACCCTCCAGTCTGCCATCTTCTGGAACCTTCTTGTCGACTCCTCCTTGGCAAGCTCCCTCCGCTGCAGTCTGCAGGGCTTCACTGATCTCTTGCCTCCGGCCTCTCTCCTCGGGAGTCTCCCCACCCACTTCTCTCCCATGTTTGGCTGTTTCCTCTCTACCAACTCCTGTGCTAAGTGCACAGGGTGACTCGAGGCAGGGAAATCACCTGTCCCAGATCACATGGTTTTGAAGTGACAGGTTCAGAATGCAAATTGGAGTCTCTCCGGCCTGTGTCCTAGCAGTGGTCCTTGCAGTGGTGGAGACTGTCCGCTTGAGACTGCCCTGAGGCTGCCTTGGGGTTGGAGAGAAGGTATGGGGTGGAGCAAATGAGGTTGAAACAGAGATTGGTTCATTCTGGCTATGGACTGTCCTGCTTGCCCACCCACGGGGCACAGGGCCCCATAAGCAGGGCACAGTCAGTTTTCTCACCCAAAGACTACTGTATATGTGTCCAGAGCCATGGTCCTCAGAGACTGCTATTCTTCTGGGACCTCAGGCCTCACGGGGGGCCTGCTGTTCTCTCTCCCCTACATGCCACAGGTTTGAGGGAGAAAATCCAGTTCTGGACTGGGGTCTCAGTGCTTGAGTAAAGGCTGCTCAAGAAGTCAGTGGAAAGGCTGACAGACCCTGAGGAGTCCTAACCTGAAGATGGCAAACACGTTGATAGGGTTACGACTCAAGGCGGCCACCAAACATGGTCACATTGGTCTAGCTCTCTGGGTCAGGCCCTTGGACAGGGATTCTGAGGCACTTAAAGACAAAATGTGCTGGGAGGCTGGAGTAGGATGCTTATTTCTCAGCTCACTGGCTTCGGCCCAGACACATGCTGCTGTTTTGGAGGTGGTTCATGGGGTCTCCAGGAGTCAGGGAGGTCTTCCTGAGAGACAGTGTGTGGGGTATAAGACTCCTGGGTAGTGCCCTCCTGCAGCGAGAATTTTGAGTCCTTTAAAAACCCAGTTATCTTATGTGAGTATGTTTCTGTCCTAATCCCAGGTGTGGAACATGGGGCTGCTTCAGTTTGTCCACAGCAGCTGACGATGATTTGTCTCATGCTCTAGCAGGGGCATGATTTTACCAGCTGAAGACAGCTTACATTTGGAATTCTGGGGATTCTTGAGAGAGTATAAAAAAGGCTGTGGCCGCTGCTATTTGCTGGTTGGAGATATCCTTAAGACAAAGATCAAACTTGTCCCAAGAAAGTTGACATCCTCTAATTGGCAGGAAGTAGTCTAATGAAATTGATGCCCCCTTCCCCCTCTAACCTTCTTTCTTTCCTACCAAGTGTTGTGGGGTTGGAAGGGTGGAGAGGGTGAGGTAGAAAAAGAGAACCCAATAAAGTAGCCAAAAGCCCTGTTCCACCCTCCCAATTTGAGCCACTTCTAAGGCTGGTAACTACGACCTCAACTTCTGATATTCCACACTGCTGGGCCTCCGGTGAAATTGTCAGCTCAGGGATCAGGTCAAGAGAGGGAATGTCGTTGAGGTTCAAGCAAGCAACCACATGGAAGATGGGGCTTCGAGCTCTTGGTAGCATCCACAGAGAATGTGATTTCCAGGGATTCCAGAGCTTTGCACTCCAGAGAACTCTGGCTGGGACCGGTTTAGATTACAGCTGGATGAGGGAAGGTGCTGGAGTGGGTACTGTGAGGGGAGAGGATCCACTGAGACAGGTATGCTATTTCCTGTTTCACTTGGGTCCTCCCCCCACCTCCCCCCCACCCCATCCATGCCAAGGAGGCACGTGATTGGGCTAGCTGAAGTCATTAGGTGCTGGCTTTCCTCCGCCTTCCTCCTCTCATTGGCCATTTTTCTGCATTTCCGGTCACTTTCAGACCCTCTGAAACTCCACCCCCACCTGCCCACGGCCATCTAGCTTCTCTGCTGACTTCCGGGAGATGTGATTCCCAGCCTGGGCTCTCACCATCGCCCTCTTCCTTCCCACATGTAACCAGGGTCTCATTCTGAACTTGAGTGGCTTCTTAGCCTCTAACCCCAGCATAGTCACCTAGACCTCCATGACCTCCAAGAACACCCCAGAATTCCTGCAAGTAGTCATCTTGATGGGGACCTCATGTTCCCCCAACATGGGACTCAGCCCTCCCCTTTAATCAGCCGGCCTACCTTGCCAGCATTAGAAGCAGTTGGGGTTTGCCAGGCGGTTATGCATGCAGTTTCGTTAGCTGCCACTAGGTGGGCTGGAGTGTCTGGGTAATTAGAAACATTTAATAACGTCTATGCATCACAACAAACAGGAACCTCTCTCTCTCTCTCTCTCTCTCTCTATATATATATATATATATATATATGTGTGTGTGTGTGTGTGTGTGTGTGTGTGTGTGTGTGTGTGTGTAGCAGGATTTATTAAATAGTAGTATAGTAACCAATTTAATAACTGCATATAAAAAGTGAAGGCTAATTTGGAGCAAGATGTAGAAATAGCCCACTGCTTAGGTAAATCAGGCACCCTCATTAGCCCTTAACTGCTAATAATTAAGCTTAATTTTACTTTTACTCTTCACTCCTTTGAGCAATTTAATTTTGGCTTCTTTGAGCCATGTCTGAGCCCCCTGAGACCTCTGGTCGACCATTCAAGATGTTAAGCCACCTTCCTCCGCCTCCACCTCCCCCCCCCCTGCAGCTTTAACTGCCCCATGAAAGAACCTTATCTGTGATTGCTTTCTGCAAATCCCTGGAAAGGCCTTTGGTCTCCTTTGTCTGAGCTTCCAGCCCCTACATCTCCTGCGTTCAGAGTGCAAAACCACAGAGCGAGGGAGCATGCGACACACACGCTCTGTTTTCCTGGGGCTGTCTTTTTTTTCTTTCTTTCTTTTTCCAATTAAGAAAAGTGTTTCTTCCCCCGATCTCATCTCCTGGCCAAACCCTCCACCTTTCAAGCCGTGTCTTGTCTAGAATCTGTTTGTGTCTAAATCTCAAGCTACTCAGCTGACCTTGGTCTTTGTAGCATGTTGGGTGCAGGACCTCGTCACTGTGGCAAGCTGTTCTCTGTGATCAAGGTTTAGAGCTAGGGCCATTCCGCATCATCTCGAATGGAGTTTTTTAAACTGCAGGGGAAACCTTGCAATGACATTTTGGACAGAGAGCCTGAGGGTTCTTCACAGGGGGCGGTGACCATAGAAGATCTCAGGGACAGAGAAGATGGCAAACGGTCTCCCTCCTCCCTTCTGCCCCAGGAAATTCCCCCAGGTATTGTTCATCTTGCTGTTTGTCCTGACGGCCTGTGGGACCCAGGACAGGAGCAAGCCAGGAGAGCTGGAGAGCAGAGGGGGATGGGCAGGCCCAGAGCTCCATTTGAAGTTCCAGGGTTAGTTAAGAGCTGGCCAGCTGAGGTAGGCCATGCACACATTGTGCAGGGAACAATGTAAAATGAAAACACGGAGTTCCTTGTTCAAGATTAAAAATGTCAAGATGGTCCCAGCAGAGCGTCTGCTCAATAGGGAATGGGATGGGAGAAAGGCCAGAGCATCCCAAGGTGCCCTGGGGTTCAGAGGAACACCGTCTGAGAATCACCAAAGTGGAACCCAAGATGACTGGATATAGGTAGGGTTGTCTGGGGAGTATAAGGAAGTAGGGGCAAGAGAAGGGGAAGTCAGACAAGGAAGGAGAGCTCTGTGCAATAAGTAATAAGTGGGCCTGGGACTGGAGAGATGGCTCAGCAGTGAAGGGTATTGGCTGTTCCTCCAGAGGATCCGGGTTCGAGTCTCAGCACCCACAAGCTCACAACTCCTTGTAACTTCTAGTTCCACCCTTTTTCTGGTCTCCCCAGGTGCCAGGCATGCGTATGGTGCACAGACATGCGTGCAGTTAAAACAGCCACACATACATACTGAAAAAAAAGTAAGTGGTCCTCAGTGCTTCTGGGGACAGTGGGACCACAGACCTCCTGACAGACCCTGTGTCTCTGCAAAGGCATTTCTCTGTCCCACCCTCAAGGAAGAGGAATGTGAGGGATGATGACTCTCTGGCAATAACACCCAGATGAACTTTCTGACTGAGGGAGGCTCCAGGTTCCTGGAAGTCTTGCCCTGGTCCTGAGGCAGAAGCAGGAAGACAGAGAACAGCAGTTGAAGTGTGATCGTTACTACAAGACAGATCTGAGGGGTGCGGAGGAAATGGTTTCTGAACCCCAGGAAGATGGGACAGGAGCCTCCTCCTCTGGACCCCAACTTCCCCTCCCTGTACTAATTAGCTCCAGGTTCGAGTCCTCTGGAGGCCTAGTTATTTCCTGCTGCCACAGCGATCAGGGGCCTGGTCTGGTCTGATGAGCTCTCTGGGGCCATAGAGTGGGTTGTGCGAAGTTGCCGGCTAAGCATCTTGATGCCCTCCCATTTGTCACTGGCATTAGAGCTCACACAATGACCTGTCCGCCGCAGACAAGGGGCTCAGACTTCTGGAGAACAGGTCCCGGATGGCCAATGCGGATATCCAATTTAGAATTTCCGTCCATTTACCAGTGAATTGCCCCAAAAGAACACCATTTACGGAGTTGACAAAGGCCAAATTAGATTTCAGATTCTGGTTGTGCGTAGGTGACAGCCGAGAGGATGAAGTGAAGTAGTGCTCCAAAAGCTGCAAGCTTTTGCGAGTCTGAGTTTGCGAGTCTGAGCAGGAAGCCTCCGCTCGGCCTGTCCTCAGCTCTCCTGCAGCCCTGTGATGGGATGGGTGGCTCAGTGGCTCTTATCTGTGTAGCCCTCAGCACTTATTCTGTGGCTCCTTCCCACTGTATCCCGTGGCCTCTGTTCCATCCCATTCTCAGTACCTCTTCTTGCCCCTTCCCCTCTTTCCCTTTGGTTGTATTTCCTGGTTTCTAATTTTCTCCATCTGTTTTCTTGGGGTTCTGCCTCAATTTCTGTTAATTTTGGCAGGCTGCCTTAGCAGACAGAGATCTTTATTTTGTGCGATTAGAGGGTGGCGGTAGAGAGAATGTGATATGTTCACCAAATCCTATTTTATTATTTCTCTGGGCAGATTGCAAGGCTATGTTTTCCAGCCTCTAAAAAGAGATGATGCTGGGGGCTGATGAGATGGCTCAGCTCATAAAGGTGCTTGCAGCCAAGGCTAATGACCTGAGTTCAATCCCTGGAACCCAATTGGTGACAGAAGAGAAGCAACTTCCACAATCGTCCTTTGGCCTCCACATGAACTTCACTGTAGGTGTCTTAGTGTTCCTATTGCTGTGATAAAACATCATGGCCAAAAGCAACTTTTTTGGGGGGTGGGGGAGAGTTTATTTCTTTTATACTTCCACATCACAGTCCATCATTGAAGGAAGATAATGCAGGAACTAAAGGCAGGAGCCTAGAGGCAGGAAGTGAAGCAGAGGCCACGGAGGAACACTACTTTCTTGGTTGCTCTCTCACAGTTTGCCTAGCCTGCTTTCTTATAGGCCCCAGTATCACTGTCCCAAGGGTTGCACCACCCACAATGAGTTAGACTCTCTCCTCAGCCACTAGTGAAGAAAAGCACTATAGACTTGCCTACAGGCAAATATTTTGGAGGCATTTCTCAAATGAGAGTCCCCTTTCCCACATGGCTCTAACTTGTGTCAAATGTGAATGCCCATACATACACATCTGCACAGGCACACAAACCAATAAGTCAACGAATGTAATAAAAACTAAGAAGAAGATGTTTAACTTAAGATTTAAAAGATGAAGACAGGAATACGAAGCCGGAACGAATGGACTCTCTGATGAATTGATTTGGTAGATGGAGTAATGGATGCTGTCCCGGCTAGTTTTATGTCGACTCGACACAAGCTGAATGGAGAGGAGGGAACCTTCTGTTCAGACTGTAGGCAAGCCTTTGGACATTTTCTTAATTAGTGATCAATGGAGGAGGGTTAAGTCCACTGTGGGTGGTGCCATCCCTAGGCTGGGTTCTTTAAGAAAGCAGACTGAACAACCCATGGGGAGCAAGCCAGTAGGCAGCACCCCTCCATGGCCTCTGCGTGGGCTCCAGGCTCTAGGTTCCTGGCCAGCTTGAGTTCCTGTCCTGAGTTCCTTTGATGAACTGTGATGTGGAAGCATAAGTAAAATAAACCCTTTCCCCCCAAGGTGCTTTGGTCACGGTGTTTCATCACAGCAACAGTAACCCTAACTGGGAACAGATGCCAAGTCTATACTTCTCTGTGACTGCGTCACATACATGCCCATGTACTTGCCACAGTCTCATGGTGTTGGGAGTGTATTTTTCTGCTCCTTGAATTAGGAATTTACCACACAACCTGCCTTGCCCGGCAGGATGTCAAGTAAGCATCTTGAAACATTCCATTTATACACACTCTGCCACTGCTAAGAGCAGGGCGTGCCTGACAGTGCCCCAGACTCTCAGTGTCCCAGAAGGATAAGAGACTTGGGCAGGAGACCAAAACTCAAATATATGGCTAGTAGTCAAGGGCGGATAGAGCAGCCAAGACCCAGCCGATTCACAGACACAGAGTTAGGGGAGAGACGGTTGCCTAGCATTACCGTGGCTCTAGGGAGTGATGGCATTGAGGGTTGGAATGATGAGCAGGACCAGTTTATGCAGCCTAGGTGGGGATCTGGATGGGAAACCTTTGGAGAATGCTACTGTCTTTGTACAGGGGTAGAAAGGGTAGACTGATGTGATTCTGCAGATGGGAGAAGATGAGACACAGAGGATATCATCATGACAGAGTGAATCAGACTCCAGCAACCTGGGCCACTAAGGAGCATCCTGAATTCCTCTCATCCTTACCTTTTCTGGTCTCATCTCCAGGCTCTTGGAGGATGCTTCCCTCTGCCTACTCTGTCCCTCGTATAGCTCTGGCTTTCTCTGCTGTCCTATTCTGCCTCCTTGGTAGCCAGAGCCTGGCCACTATTCTCTGCATATCTCACCAGTCTACTATCCCATGATACCTCTGGCCAGCACCGTCCTAAGCCCTGGGCAGATCCCACTCCACTGTCTCCTCTCTGGGCTGACAGGTAGTGCTGAAGACAATTACAGGGTGTGGTTTACAAGTCAGTGTTAAGGGCATGAGACTTGGTACCTGTCAGACTCGGGGGCCAGACCTCCCCTCCAAGGCTTAGCATCTGTGGCACTGTATGTTAATGTTGATTATGGTGTTGTATCTTATGTTCTAAGTTTCTCAATTTCACTGTGCCTCAGTTTCTTGGCCTGTACATGAGAGAGAAAGAATTTTTTTTGGGGGGGCTTTTATGACAATGAAATTGCTTATGGACAGATGTTCAAATAATAGACACTGATCATGGCTTCCAACTGATCTGTGCCCCTGTTCCCCAACTCTTTACTTCTCCCAGCTTCACCTTCTCCACACCATGTCACATTCTGCTCATTGCTTCAACCTTTGCCCTTCGCTGTGTAGGCCAAGGTCATCAGCTATGAGTTTCTTCTATTTCTGGGTCTCCCCCTTGGGCTGCAGGTTTTGAGCAGCTCCCAGGCCCTCCTCCATCAGGTCTCTGCTCTTTTGATGGTCCATGCATGCACCCATCCATTAATCTATCTATCCATCCATCCATCCATTCATCCATGCATGCATCCATCCGTGCATGCATGCATCCTCCACCCACCCACCCACCCATCTCTCCATCCATGCATCCATCCATGTATCCATCCATCCATGTATCCACCCATGCATGCATCCATCCATGTATCCATCCATCCATGTATCCACCCATGCATGCATCTATCCATCTATCCATCCATTCATCCATGCATGCATCCATCCATGCATTCATCTATCTGTACATGCATCCATCCATTCATCCATGCATCCATGCATCCATGCATCCATCCATCCATCCATCCATCCATCCATCCATCCATCCATCCATCCATCCACTTGATGTCCCTGGCCTTTCTCCAGTGGTTCAAGGCTCAAGCCTTTGCAGCCTTAGATCTGGCTCAGCAGAGCTGCCTCAGCATTTGCCCCATTCCTTCTCCTCACCTCACATTGCCATTCTCAGAAGCTTCCTTCCCATTTCCTGTTTCCTCCATGCTTCCTCCTCCTTCTTCCCACCCACTCTATTCTCTCTGCTGGCTCCTCTTACACCACACTCTCATCAAGGCCATCAGTGACCCACTTACACACTGTCTAGAGACACTTCTGAGTGTCATATCCTCATGGATCTCCCGGCAGCACTCGACAAGGTCAGCTGCGCTGTTCTGCCGACTCTCTACCCATGATCAGAAACACCGCTTTGTCTAGACTCTACCTGTCTCCTCTCTCCCCAGTCCTTTCTCTAGTTACTGTGGCTCCTTTGGAGAACAGTTCTTGGCCCATTTGCTCTCTTTCCTGGAGGCGTACCTAACCATACAGTAAGGACTCTTCTAACCCCGAATCTCCAGACCAGATGCAGCTCCCATGTGCCATGCCTATCTAGACAGCGACTCACAGGTGCCTGGACCCTTGGTTCTTCCTCCAAACCCCTACTGCTCTTTAGCGGTGTGTCCCATCATATTTCCTGGTCCTGTTATATTCACCTCCACCATGTGACCAGATGCTGAGTCCTGGCAAATCTGCCTACCCTAAGAGACTCTGAATGTGGCTGAGACCCTGATTCCCCTGCCCCCTTTTCCAAGAGCCTCCTCTGATACACACACACACACACACACACACACACACACACACAGAGAGAGAGAGAGAGAGAGAGAGAGAGAGAGAGAGAGAGAGAACGAGAGAGAGCTTACTCTACTGCTTTCTTGAAGCAACACATCAATTGTCACGCTTTCTGCTTGACTATAAGTTTGGTCAGGAGCTGTTTTTGGCCTCACTCTCTGTAGTCTCAGGACATAGCATGGTGACTGCCACATATGGGGGGCTTCACAGATCCCTTAGAACATGGGTAGCAAGGAGTGGGAGTGAGGCCTCCTTGGCCCTGGGAGCACTCAGAGTCAGAATATAAGGAAGCACAGACTCTTGAGCCCCTTTGCACACACCTCCCTCCAAGCTTCCTAAGTTCCTCAAAGGCTACCGAGCCTTTTGTTCTGTTGACAAGAAGCGAAGCAGCTACAAGCTCTTTAATCACCTCTCCACAAACACAGGGAAGCCTCATTAATCCCAGTGACTGATGATCTATTGTCTTCAGCTCAGGTCTCTTCTGCAGTTGGCCTTCTTTTGCAGAGGCAGATGCCCCTTAGGCGAGAGTGCTGCCCCTTCACTCTTGCAGAGGAAGCCCCATGCCTTTAGGGATGGTGCTCTGACAGAGTCTCTCTTTCCAGGCAAGTCTGGTCTGCACTGGGGCTAGGGTGGGTCTCCCACCAGGTACAGGACAATGGAAATGTGTGGTGCTAACAGATCCACCAGAGAAATAAGTTCGGGGGGGGGGGGTGAGTGGGGACATGCGCTAGTGCACGTGAGCATATGTTGAAAGGGATTTGCTCCATCAACTCTGGAGTCAATGGAGTTTGAAACACTGTGGCTGCGGACAAGTCACTTGTTTTTCTGTGTCTTAGTTTCTGGGTGGGAAAGGAGAGGCAGCCATGTTATCCACTTATAATGCCGTTCATTAACCAACGATTGCTCTTGGCTTTGGTGCATCTTTTGTCTGCAATGGAATGCTTCACACGTCCTATTTCCCAGCCTCATCACAAACTAAGGGGAACCAGAAGTTTGCTATGGCAACTGTGGGCTAGAGGAGCAGGGCTCTCATTGGCTGCTCTTTGTCTGGTGCTTTGGGATCCTTAGAATCGGGATCCAGTGCCCTCCCAACCCGAGCCAGCCCCATGGTATGGCTACAATGCTTTGGTCCTCATGCCTGGGGTCAGAGGCCAGGAATTCTGGGTTCTCTTTCTAGTTTTGCTTCTGACTTGTGTAAATATGGGTGGTTCGCTTTTTCTTTGGGCCTCAGTTTCTCTATCTGTACAAAGAAGGAGCTGGCATAGGAGGGAAATGGATTTGGTTTCATATACTACTCTTGTGGTGGTGGCTGAGTTCAGGCTCAGTAGGTCAGGCTATCTCCTATTGATTAGTGATGTCTGCAGTGGGCATGGGACGGAAAAGAGGTACTCCATGTGTCTTGTCTTTGCTGTTTGCTGGACTTTGAGGGGGTCCAAATCTGAAAGCTTCTCATTGCTGTGTGTTCACAGTGACACTAATAGTCTAGACAAAATCTAGGCATTACTTTTAGGAAGCCCCATTCCCTGTACTTCATTATTACTCAGATTGGCATGGAACAGAATCTACTATAGATCTGTGGTATAGAGCATTGGTCACCATGAAGGGAAGGGAGACTTTGACTAGGAGGGGAAGCATATGATGTCACTATGACTAGCCGGGCAGGGGGCAGGCCTTTAAGTATCACGGGGTGCCAGAAGCAGGCAGGCCTATGAACTTGGGCCTGGAGCCAGAGGGGTTTTACTTAATGAAACTAAAGGAGCCCATCTCACGGGTGGCTTTTCCCACTGGCTAGGTGGTGGGGCTGGGACATAGCAAGCCTCTGCACTAGGAACTTCTGTTTCTGGACTGTAGTTCAAACCCTCAGCCACACTGGCCTACTTTCTGCCAGAGCTGCCTCCTGGACATAGACTTCAGGTAAAATACAAAGGCCGAGATGACTTGGCCTGTGTGTAATTTCTAAAACAGTTCTCTGGCGCTTTCGCAGAGACACAAGGTCCTTCTAGACTGCAGGATTGGAAGTGGTGAGAGTCAAGGGTGACAGGGAGTGGGTGCCGACCTGAAGAAGACACCACCTTGCAGGGGGCGCTTTGGAAGATTATATGTCACAGGCACCAGGGTCCCTAGCATGGAGGCCACTGGAGGATCGATCAAGTTCATGAGCACAGAGCCCAGTCAACAATTAAGCTCATGTAACCGTCTTTCTCTGCAAATTCATGGGAAGACAGGAGAATGGATTTCCTTGTACTCTGAATTTATTATGTGCTAACTCAATCAGGATTCTTTTAGCCACTTAATTTCGTTGCTATTGAAGGAGCCCTAACTCAACAAAAGTGTCAGAAAATAGAGTGAATAGTTTGAAAAACTATTCTATAGCCACAAAGTGACTTTCCCCACCTCTGCACCCTGAGTCTGCACTTGGATCCTAAAATAAGGGACACACGTCAAGGTCATGGCTGGCCATACAGACACTGTGACAGCTTGTCAGAGGGTCCTGGGTTCCAGGTATTTCTGGATGTATGCCCTTGCACAAGTAATAACCTACTTGGAACTCATTTTCTTTATCTGTAAAATGGGTACAGTTCTAATAACCTTGTAGGAGCGTTGGAAGATTTAGCAAGGTATCTGCTTGTGAAGCTGATAGCAAAAGAGAATGAAACAGAAGTTGTGCAGGATCCACCTGTCCCTGAGCCCTGGAGGGATAGACATGCGTCAATACGCCTAGGGTTTTTGTTGTTGTTTTTCGCTTTTTTTGTTTTTTTCATGTGCGTCTTGTCGCTATGAGCTTAGGCCCTCATGCTTCTGATGTAATCACAGCATCCACTGAGCTGTGGCCCAGCCCCAGACGGTGCTTGACTAACAGTAGCTAACTCTTTTGTCACCGGTGTGGATGCAAATCCATAGCAACAGCCACTGAGCTGTAGTAAAACAGAGCTTCAGGATAAACTGCCCTAACGCTCAGACCCAGTAACGGAACCACGAGGACCACTGTTACGGGAGCACCAGGACCACTGTTACGGGAGCACCAGGAGAGACCTGAACACAAATACTATGGTTATGTGAACTCATCAACATTCAGATGCAGGAATGGCATGGCAGTAGCCGCGCGCATACAGAATCACTGGAGCTACACCAAGGTGTATAAACAGCGAGGAAACAGAGCCATAGCGTGAGCGTGCAATACCACACAGCTGTGGCAATGTATGTGCTGCGTTCGTATAAGGAAGTATTAGAGTGAAAATGGACGCCATCCGTCACAGTTAGGGTGACAATTCCTATGAGGGATAGATAACAGGAAATCATGGGTCATATAATATGGTTACAATTTCTTAGTGGGATGACAATACAGATGCCCAATCGCATGCAGCCAGAGTAATAGATGTGTATTGGTCTGTGGGGGATGCTGCTGCACATGGGCTAGGCAAGGCTGTTTCCCGCAGCGTAGCCGTCTGCACTTGGACTTCTTACCTGGGTGTTTAACAGCGTGGGCCTGGACTTCATCAATAGCAACGGATGTTCTTTAAGGGGGAGATCCCATCAAAGGCTTTTTCATGCAGGGCAAGATTTTGCATCCATGTGGCCTCTCCTCTTGTCTGATAGTTAATGTCCAGGTATCCTGGGTTTAAACACTTGAGAGTCAGAGCAAGGAGGAACGAGCTCTCTGGAGATTGGACTTCAGTCCACAGCCGCCCCGAATCTAGGCTGCAGCCTCGGCTCTCTTTCTATTAGCTGGACTCCAATTTGATGTGGCTTTTAGGTGACCTTGTTCTCCAAGCTATTGGAACAAATTTGATCATCTCTGTCCTTCCTTCCCTCCCTCCCTCCCTCCCTCCCTCCCTCCCTCCCTCCCTCCCTCCCTTCCTCCTTTCTCCCTCTGTCCCTCCCTCCCTTTTCCCTCCCTTCCTCCTCCTTCTCTTCTTCCTCCTTCTCCCTCCTCCCTCTTTTCCTCCTCCCTCTTTTCCTCTTCCTTCTCTCCCTCCCTCCCTCCCTCTCTCCCTCCTCCCTTTCTCCATCCCCCCTTTCTCCATCCTCCCTCTCCTCCTTCTCTCCCTCCCTTCCTCCCTCCCTCTGTCATTTTCCCTATCTCACTGTGGTGTCAAGATCTGAAAGCTTTTGTTTTAGGTGAGCAAAGGCCCATTTTTACCAATATTCTATGAAGGTCA
>NC_000070.6:125752380-125837380 GCF_000001635.26 Mus musculus | reverse complement strand
TGCCCTAAGGGAGAATCCATTTCCTTGCCTTTTCCACAAGCTTCCTGCCTTCATCAGCTCACGACTCCTCTTGTCTTCAGCTCCAGAGGTAGCATGTCTTCCAGTACTCTGGAGACTCTCTTTCTCATAGTTTGTTGCTCAGACCTCCCCCTCAGATGAACATTTTAATTGTCCTGAGCCTTTAGATCATCTATGGGAATCGTCCCCACTCAAGGTTTGTGATTTTTGTCTTTTGAGATGGGGCATCGTTTGCAGTCCAGGCTGGCCTTGAACTCTGGATCTTCCCGTGCCAGCCTACCGAGGACCTGGGTTATGGACACATACACCATGCTATCCAGTCATACCTTGAGGTTCTTCATCAAATCTGTAAAGTCCCTCTTAGCACATAAAAGAATATATCCACAGGCTCTGGGGACAGGATAGGATTCCAGGCGTGGGAGTTTCTCACAGCAGTAGCCCACTCAGAAACTCTTTCCTCTCCCCTCCACACCCATTTCCCTTCCTCCTTTATGACACGGGTGCAGCCAAGGCTATCCTGGAACTTGAAGCAACACTCCTGTCTTAGCCGTGCTTTCTCTTCTCATGTCTCCGATTTCCCACATGATCTTGGGGATTGCATCTCAGGTAAAGCATTTACACCCTTGGGGTTAGGATCCATTTGGAAGAAACATGAGTAGTATCAGAGCCTGTGAGTCTGGGTTATGGGTATGTTCTCTCTTTCTCATAGTCCTTTGAGCAGCCAACCAACCTCCCTCCCTCCCTCCCTCCCTCCCTCCCTCCCTCCCTCCCTCCCTCCCTCCTAACCTCCCTCCTTCCCTCCTTCCCTTCCTTCCTTCCATCCTTCTTTTCTGTGTATGTGGTGGTGGTGTGGTTGTGTTGTTGTTATTGTTGTGGTGGTGGTGGTGTGTGGTGTGTGTGTGTTTGTGTACAGGTGCCTGTGTGTGTGGCTATGTGTGTGCACATGTGGGGGGTGTGTGTGTATGTGTGTGCACATGTATGGTGTGTGTGTGTGTGCACATGTGTGGTGTGTGTGTATGTGTGTGCGCGTGCGTGCAGGTGTCTGTGTGTGTTTTGTGCAGGTGCCTGTGTGTGTGTGCATGTGTATGGTGTGTGCAGGTGTCTGTGTGTGTGTGTGTGTGTGTGTGTGTGTGTGTGTGTGTGCAGATACCTGTATGTGCAGGTGTGAGGTTGATGTCTGGTGTCTTCCTTGATCAATCTCCTATTTATTCTTTGAGGCACAGTCTCTCAGTTGAGTCCTGAGCCTGCTGATGGACCAGGCTAGCTGGCTGGCTTTCTCAGGGAATTATTTCTCTGCCTTCCAAGTATCGGAATTATAGGCGGGTTGCCACACTGCCTGGTGTTTATGTGGGTTTTGGGGATTCTAAACTCTAGCTGCCACACTTACATGACAGGTGTTTCACCTGCTGGATCATCTTTTCAGACCCTGTGAGCGTTCTATATTTTTATGGTTTTATGTATGTATGTATGTATGTATGTATGTATGTATGTATGTGTGTATATATATGTATGTATGTATGTTAAAGAAAACTCAATAACAACACAATGCAGGAAAAGTACATGTATCTTAGGGCACAGATTCAAATGCAAACTCAATTTCTTATGAAGAATGTGTCTCAAAGCACCCCTGAGTCTTTGGAGTCTTTCTCTATTATCCAAAGCATCCCCCCTGGCTAGTGTGGTGTTAGAGGAAAGTGTTTCCTGTCACCAGGGTATGCTGACTATTGGCTTCAGCACAGCATTGATTTCAGGATGGGGTTGGATGCCACGGACTTCTGGGCTTATTTTGCTTAATAAGACTCCTTAGCTTTGCCCTCCTGGGGCTCGTGGATTTCCTCTAGGAACGTTCTCGGTTCCCGGTATAGAGGCTCCCATTACACGCCGACTGGGAGGAGTCAGAAAGAGGCTTTTCATTGGCTGGTGATGCAGGCCCTGTCCATGGTCCTGACGGAGGCTCCAGACCTACAGGAGCAGCTGTCTGCAAAGTGGGTTAAGAAATCCCCTGGAGATGGAAAGAAAACATTAGAGTCCATGGTTTACATTGACTGGCCTACTTTAAAGATCCAAGTTCAGCTTTGCTACTTAACACATGGATTAATATCAGTGTTTTGTTGTCTGTTGGGCAGTTACTGCGCATGGCGGGCGGGGGGGGGGGGGTGAAGTGTGTCTAGGCACAGTTAGAAAGTCAAGATCCAGGTTAACAGCGGCAGCCACTCTCACACAGCTCTTCTGTCTCTATGTTTCCAGTTTATAGGTTGTGAGAGCTATGAACTACACAGCCCACTTAACTTAAACTTCTGATTGAAATATAGTTTAGATCCACGAAATGTATACACATTTTAAGGGTTCAGGTTAATGAATGTCATGACACAAACCTGTCCAGACGATCAGCATCCAGATTAAGAAAGGAAATTGGGGCTGGAGAGATGGCTCAGTGGTTTGGTTCCCAGCCCCTCTGTGGCGGCTCAGAACTGCCTTTCTAGAGGATCTAATGGATGTTCTCCTTTGGCCTCTGGGAGAATGCATGTATGTGGTGCATGCATACACATGTAGGCAAAACACCCATGCACATAAAATCAAAAAGAAAAGGAGAGGAGAAAGAAAACTCTCGGCACACCAGAAGCCAAAGTTCACAGTGTGTGACAGTCACTGTCTGCCCCAAGTACCCCCATCCTGGTTATTGGAGCCAGCTGTGATTTTCACATGTTTTTTTGGAGTTTCATGTAGATGGACTAGTACATGAGACAGTTTCCTTCAGCAAGCTATGCATCAGTAAGGCTAGTCCTTATGAAATTTAGTATGGTTTTCTCTTTGCCCAATAGTCCATTCCACACACCCCTCTACTCTCCTATAACTAAATGGACTTTTGCTTTGGCTTTTATAGTTCAGGACTGTGATGGTTTATATTGTCACCTTGGTGGGATCTAGAAGCATCTCTGAGATACATCTGTGCACAACTGCGAGGAGTTTTAGGCGAATTGAGGTAAATTAATGTTGGGGGAGGGGGAGCACCATTCCATGGATTGTGTTCCTAGATCATGTGAAGTAGGAGAAAGGGGACTGAACGCACACATTTGTCTCTGTTTCCTGGCTGCAGATGCAATGGCACCTGCTGCCTTGTCCTCCTGCTCTTGTGCCTTCTCTGCCATGGTGGACTGAACCTCTTCAGCGTGAGCCAAATAAAACTCCTCCCCTCTGAACCTGCTGTTGGCAGGTACTTAGTCAGTGTGGCAAGGAAAGAGACACAGAGTGGCTCTGAGCAGAGACACCAAGAACATTCAGATGTGTTCATCAGGAAACAATTTGGTCTGAACTAGACCTCTACAAAGTGCTCATGTGGCCTTACTACAATACCGTTAATCCCACCAAACGAGATGAAATAACACCACTCAGATTAGCCAAATGTATAGCAAGCTTTGTTATATATGCAGAACATTGCACATAGGGCACATAGCACACACAGGTCCAGCAACTGCCTCTCCCTAAGTGTGGGGTTTGAGAGGTCGATCCTGAGCATAGAAAAAGCCATGTTTTTAATAGCCTCAAAATTGGGGTGGGGGATCTCCAGAAGGGTCTTGGCTACACAGAAGCTTGCAGAACATGTCAACATTATTTGGCAGAACAATTTATGAGGTGAATGTAGGTCAAGACTCAGCTGGGTGCAGACCAAGCTGAATTCCAGGAAGGTTCAAGGTATGGTCAGGTCAAATCCTAAGACACAGAAAGTTAGGTTTTACAGAAACAGAAACAAACTTATTTTGACCCTGAAACAGGATGGCTACTGATCTTAAGATGGGGTCAGGCTGGTTCCTCCTGCAGTGGACTGAAGGCAACAGCTGTAAACAGACGGGAGTTCAGCAAGCAGTTAGGGATGTGCAGGTTGGCACTTCTACCCCGAGCAAATGATGGTTTAACCAGATCCAACAGAACACGAGGGGGAAAAAGACAATTTCGTCGTGGAAAGATGCTATTCTGTGTGCCTGGATCCTAGAATGAGGCTGACTTATGATGTCATATAGTGTGTGGTACGCGTGTATGGAGCTGAGCCACACACAGGAATGTTTGTTATCACAGCATAACTTAGCCTTCCCTGACTGATACACTATCATTAACGACGAAGCACTCAGATTACAGAGGGAAACTGCTACTCCCTCACGGATACAATATCATTAGTCATTCAGACTACAGAGGCAAGCTGCTACTCCCTTGTCCCCAATCATGTCTAAAGTTGTGTGGTACCCCCTCTGGTTCCTTGCACGGAGTCTGATAGTTTGTGACAAATGTTTAGATGCTTCTTTTGAGAGTATTTCTTACTTAATAGTGACAGATAAAAAGCCTCATGCCATCAAGAAAGTGCTTGTTCTTCCTGCCTTGGGAAAAAAATAGATGAAATAAGTCAGAGAAAAAAAAATCCATGCACAAACTTAAATGCATCTCTTTGTCAGCAAGTGCAGCTGGAGATGAGAACTCCGCTGAAGATGTCGGCCTGAGGACCGGGTGAGATTGGACAGCTTGTGGGATCTGCCAAGCGTCCAATGTGGCCTCTCGGTAGATGCTACCCACTGGATTTGGGTCTCAATAATGAAACACACAAAGAATTACCCTTTTTTATGAGATGTACTGAGGAAGATTTAGTTTCAATAATCATCGACTTATTTAATGAAAACAATGCTTTATGGAAAAACAGTATAAATGTAACTTCGAGAGGCTGGACGCTTAACTGCAGTACATGATGGATTCGGAGCTGAGTCTCCACAGATTATCACAGACATGACATCCCTTCAGCAGCAGCTGTGAAGACAAAGAAGTCGAGGGTGGGAGAGCAAACTGACAATAAGAACAGGATGTCATTGATGTGGGTTAATATAAAATAAGACCGCTGGCATGGCAGACTTCTTAGTGTTTTATAACAAGCGTGTACAGCTTTGTTGGTTGCCTTGCAAAATAATGAAAACGGGGGGACCTGAAGATGAATCACATGGTCTTTTTCAAGCTGAGTAGAGATTCAAGCTTTCTGGCTAATTTTTTTTTAATGACAATTTTATGCTTGAAACAGATGTGATAGAATCAAAAACTTTTTTGTTGTTTGTTTTTGAGATAGGGTCACTCTAGGTAGCCCTGGCTAGCCTGGGACTCACCGTGTAGACTAGGCTAGTCACAAACTCACAGAGATCCTCCTGTGTCTGCATCCCGAATGCTGGGATTAAAGGTGTGTTCCACCATGCCCAGCTAAAACCCTTTTAAATGCACTAAATTAAAAAAATAAAATTGAGATCTTGAAGTCCTGATCCCCCTGATTCAATCTCCCAGTCCTGGAATCGTGTGACACAGAGCACATACAAATGTCACAGTGGGAATCAGGTCTTTCCTCCCACCATGTGGTTTCCGAGGATTGAACTCTTGTTCTCAGCTGAGTGTAGGTTTGTTGAGTACCTTTACCTGATAAGCCTCTCCAAGATCCCCTAACACAACTTTTTATGCAACCGTGGTAGGTTTGTGAAAACTAAGAATCAACACTGGGGCATGCACTGTGATAATCCCAGCCCTGGAGAAACTGAGGTTTATGTGTCAGTCCTAAGCCAGCCTGGATGCACAGTGAGATCCTGTTTCAAAAACCTGAAACATTATTGATGTATTATTAACAAATCCCCACCAGCTTTTCCACTAACATCTCTTTTCTGACCTGTAGCCCAGGCACACCACATTGCATTTAGGCAACTGAGATTTTTGAAAAGAAAGAAAGAAAGAAAAAAAAGACATATTTTTTCTATGCTTCCCTCCAGTACATCTGATATGTAAATAATAACTGAAAGAGAAGTTATTTTCCAAAAGGAACCAGAGAGAGTATTTTTAAAACAAACATTTGGACGTGTTTCCATTGTTGTGTGAGTCTCTCTGACAGGAAGCATTTTATGCGTGTCACCTACTACAGCTCCTATGTATGTAAACTTTAAGAACTTGGAAGCAGAATAATTTAACCTGATTTAAAAAAAAAATCTCCCCAAGTGTTCCAGAACCTATTTGCTAAAAATATAAAAATGTAACACCTTTTGATTAGTTTGTAAGAACTGCTGATTGACATCGGGGAAGATGGAAATCTGCTTGCTGAATTTCAACAAAAAACTTTGCATAATTGGTGGATGGGAAGGAAGAGGAACTGAGGATTTAGTGAGCCCAGCCTGGCATTGCTGCCTTCCTATTTGGATCAGTGCATCTTTCCAGGGTATCTTTCTCGCTGTTTTCTTTCTTTTTTTTCCCCTTCTCTCAGCCATAACAGCAATTAAAACCGAGTATAAAAATAATCTGAATTAAGGACCAGACCGTTGAGTTGTTGTACCATAAAGCTTTGTTTTGGGAAACTAGAGCATTTTCAATCCCATGGTTTACACACACACACACACACACACACAAAATTTTTTTTTTTTAGCACGAGCAAAAAAATAAATGCTTTGTGCCATTAAATGTATGCAATAATTTAAAATATTTTATCTTATCACTTTGATTCTAAGTAATTTCAATTATATCTTATAATGAATATAAAGTACCAGTGCAGCAGCATGGGAATATGATTTATAAGTGAATGTGCCAAATGCAGGCATGCACTCATTTCGAAAGAACTGATGGGGGTGCCTGAGAAATGGCTCAGTGGGTAAGTGTGCTTGCCACTCTTGCAGAGTTTGGTTCCCAGATCACAACCACCTGGGACTCCAGCTCCAGGGGGATCTAGCGCCTGCTTCTGGCCTCTGCAGGCACCTGCATACACGTGTGTGCACACACAAGTGAAATTCAAATAAATCTGTTTCTTTTTAATCTGACATCAAAGTCCTATGCCCAGAAAGCCAGAGGATGGCAAGAAGAGCAGAGTCCCTTTCCTTCCAGGGGTGGAGGAAGATGGAGTCTAAAATCAGCTCTGAAACTGGCATTCTCAGTCCCAGAGCTTGGTTGAGTATCTCCCGAAGTCCATCTACTAAAAGCGTGGTCAGCAGTCTGTGGGGCTCCTGAGAGATGGCAGAAGCTTTAGGAGGTGAGGCCTAGTGGGACGAAGCGAGGTCATTGGGGGCATGTCCTTGAAAGATACTGAGACCTCCACTTCTGGTGACTCAGTGAGGTGGTCAGCTTTGTACCACTGATGCCTTTCTTCATCGCAGGCCCCAAAGCAGCAGAGCCAACTGGCTGTGGACTGGATGGACCCTCTGATAGTGTGAGCCGAGAGAAACCTTTTCTCCTTCAAGTTGATCTGCCTCTAGCATTTTGTCACAGTGGTGTAAAGCTGAGGTTCCCATTAGATGGTACCCTTGCCACAAGCAGTGGAGATGTGGGCACCCTGCTAATTTTGCTGCTGATATATATCCAAGGCTGTCTGGATGTTGGCACTCCAGGCAACTTGCCTCTGTCTGGTCTTGATTTCCTTAGAGCAGGCAAGCTCCTTTCCTGCCCTGAAACCCTTTCTTGTAGTCATTGTCATTGTCTGTTGGTGTCTTCAATGATCTGAGGCCACGGTTGGCTTCTGCTTGCTTAGAAGGTCATTACTATGATGGGTAATTGATAATCCATAAAAATAAATGTCACTTCTTCACCCCCAGGATTGGTTAGCGTGAACTTATCTGGAACAAAAAGGTCTCTGCAAACATGGTTGAATGAAGGGTATTGAAAAAAGATGGCACTGGATCGCCCCCGGTGGGCTCTGCACCTGATGAGAACTGCCCTTATAACAGAAGAGAGAAGATGTGTGTGTCCAGAGTAGAGGGTCTGTGAAACCAGGCAGATGGAAGGGCATGGTCGCCAGGGTTTCTGACTGCTGTCTGTCTGTCAAAGCAAGGATAGATGGACTCCTGGAACATTCGGAAGGGAGGGACTCTGCCTACATCTGGTTTTTACTTCTGGTCTCTGGGGCTGTGAGGGAACAGCGTCTTTGGTGGTAACCCTCTCAGCTTGTGGGTAACGTGGGGAGACCAATATACTCCCTAGCATTTGAGCCCTGGTATGGACTTCTGGGAAGTCTTCCCTGCCTATCTGGGGTTACAATCCCCCTCCTTTTGATTGTTTTCTTTTTCTTTTTTTTTTTTAAATTAAACTAATAAAATTTATTTTAAAATATACAACCCAGTATTGACAATTTTAAGTCATCAAAATACCTTTTTATTTTTATTTTTTAAACAGGACGTCATGTAGCCCAGGCTGGGACTGAATTCACCTTGTAGCTGAGGAGGACTTTGGGCTTCTGATCTTCTTTTTTCCATTTCCCAAGTGCTGGGCTTACAGGTGTGCACCACCATGTCCAGAGATTCATACACACGTGCTAGCCAAATGCTCTATCCACAGAGTTATAGCCCCAGACTTCTCTCCCTTGGACTTCTGACTCCTTCTTTCTTTCTTTCTTTCTTTCTTTCTTTCTTTCTTTCTTTCTTTCTTTTTTTTTTTTTTTCGAGACAGGGTTTCTCTGTATAGCCCTGGCTGTCCTGGAACTCACTCTGTAGACCAGGCTGGCCTCAAACTCAGAAATCCGCCTGCCTCTGCCTCCTGAGTGCTGGGATTAAAGGTGTGCGCCACGACGCCCAGCTTCTGACTTCTACATGGGCAATCGAGAAGATATATGATTTTCTATTAGGATAGATTCCATGCATTAGAGATACAGCCAGCCTGTCCAACTGATACTTCTCTGAGCAGAACTCTGCCGATATGCATGGTAAAAATGCTGACAATCCCACCCATTGGAGAACTCACAAAGTAAAGGCTGTGTTCTAGGAGCACCAGGCACACTTCATCCCCTGCACCATCACTGTGGAGAAGGGATCATCATTAGTTCCATTTATAGATAAGGATAATTGGGTCTACAATAGGTGATGTGATCTGCATCCCATCATGAGCAGCAGTGCTGTGGTTTGAACTCAGACCTCTGACTCCCAAGCTTGCATGATTCACCTCTGTTGCCTGACTTAGTAAGTCCCGAGTATCAGTTTGATTTGTTGAATGGAGAAGCCCTCTTGGTCAGGGCTCCGTGGCAAGAATCCATTTAGCACATGAGCCTCATGAGCGAGGTGATCTGGCTTCATAGCCCAGAGCAGAGAGATGTGACCCCACTGAGGAGGCTGCAGGAGGCAGTCATCTGGTGACAGGCAGAGGCTTGCTGGAAAGCAGGCCCATGGTCCCTGCCTTTGCTAGCTCCAGGGCAACGTTGGTTCCTCTTGCTTCAGCTCTGTGTGCTTGTCAGTAGGCACAATGTTCAGACTGATTTCAATCCATTTTCATCAGCCTTGCCGAGCGTATATCTGTGGTGGGGAGACTTACAGAGGGCAGATGGCTGAAGGAATGACACAATCCACATTATTATTATTTTTTTCCAATCAGAACCAGTTAAAACCAAAGCACTTTGGAACCTAAACAGGGTTAGAAAAACACTTCAGTTACCTTCAAATTTTCCTTCTGCGGGAGGGGGAAAAAAACCCTTGCTGATAAACAATGGAGTTGTTAAACAAATGGAGTGTTATCATATTAATATTGTCAATACTAGCAAATATTTGTTCAGTGTTTTGCAGGCTACCAGACAGACTCATTAATACATCTTTCACTCACTCAGTCACCAGCCACCACATCAGGGGACTGTTTAAACCCACAAGCACTGGCATATCCAAGTAGAAGTGGTTTGAGCCAGTAGTAGTCTGTTAAGGAGCACATTTCTTGATAGAGGTCCCAGAGTTGGTTACAACAACCTGCAGACCCTCCACTCCCCTTGATGGAAACATCCCACCTGTGCTTGCCATTGACTAAGTTCTCTGATGTCCTCAGCGCCTTCACTATCCAAGAGCAGATGAAAGACCCCAGCAGTTTCCCCTCATGAACCTTCTTTGGAAACCCTTCCCAGGAGCCTCAGCAGTTTTCCACCATTGGCTTGAAATGAATCACATGTCCAATTCTGTGTGTTCCAAGTGTTTTGATCCAGAAGTATAATTGCCCACCTGAATTGGGCTCTGAGAGCAAGAAGGGGGTGCAGAATGGTGGTTGGGGGAGAGTGCTCTGTCTCTTCCTTCTGCAGACATGTTTCCTGTGCTGTGTCCTGACTACAAAGGAGGCAGGGGTAAGGGGAGATAGCTTGGCTGTAAGAGAACTTGCTGAAGACCTGAGGTAGAATCCCAGCACCTATGTAAAAGCCAAGTGTAGATGGCACTTACATGTAAACCAGTGCTGTGCTCTTTGTGTGTGTGTGTGTGTGTGTGTGTGTGTGTGTGTGTGTGTGACAAAGACTGGATCCTCCACCATCACTCAAGGTTTAATGAGATACCCTGTCTGTCTCTAGGGAATAAGGTAAAGAGTGGTGGAACAGAACACTTGACAGTTGTGGGAGTAGATAGGTGTACTCTCCATGCATATGCAGGACACACACATGTATGCTTTTACATACACACACACTCACACACAGGTGTGTGGGCATGCATGTCTGCATAAATAATTCACATGGGGCTCTGGTGACATCTGGCTTATATTACCTTCACATTTGGAGAGGAAAAACTGGCTCAGATTGCTGGGCCCACTTGTCCAAAGCCCCCGCAACAAAAGTAAATCCACAACTCCATCCCACAGCATCCCGAAGCCCTGCCCACTCCCTCCACACGAGTTGCCTCTTTGCACAGATCTCACGGAAGCACCCCCCAAGAAACACGGCCTGTGCTTTTCCTGGCAGGACACCAACAGGGCTATGTTTTATGGCCTGGCAGTCCTGAGCACTGTGGAATGCCAGTCTGCTCCCCCAGGGTGCAGATGGGAGATGTGCCCCCTCTCTAGTGAGCAGGCAGGCTCCCTGCAGATGGACCCCAGATGGTGGCATTAGCTGAGCAGTAGATGGAGCCAGGAGAGGGATGTGGGAAGAGAATAGGGACAAGCTTGGCCAGCCACAGGCTGGATGGAGAAGATGATACGGTGGAGGGATGGTATCTGGGAATTTCAGGATTGCTAGCCCAATATGGTGTGGGTTGAGGTTAGTACTATGGCCCTAACCATGCACTTACCCCTGTGTAGATTGGCCTGGCTCACTGTATAGCAGGCACCAGTGCAGACGTAGAATCCATCAGAGAGCCCCTGAGAGGTGCTGAGTGAGGGGTCAAGGATATGACCTTAAATGTCCCCCAAAGGCCTATTTGCTAAGAGGCTTGTTTTCCAGCCTTGGCACAATGGTGAAGTGGTGGAAACTTCCATAGGCCTAGAAAGAAATTAGGTCATTGGGGGGGGGCGGCATGTCCTTAGAGAGACTATTGGGACCCTAATGGTGGCACCCTCTTTCTCCCTCTATCTCCCACCTAGCCCAGCCTCTCTCTTTCTCTCTCTCTCTCTCTCTCTCTCTCTCTCTCTCTCTCTCTCCCTCTCTCTCTCTCTCTCTCTCTCTCTCTCTCTCTCTCCCTCCCTCTCTCTCTCTCTCTCTCTCTCTCTCTCTCTCTCTCTCTCTCTCTCTCTCTCTCATGCTTTGGGGTGAATGGCTTTAGGGCTTTACCACAGGACCCAGCCCAAATCAATGAGCCATCTGACTGTGGACCAGCATCTTCGTGACTGTTGCCCCAATGAGCCTTTCCTCCTCTCCTTCATGCTGATTTTCCTCAACCCAAAGTAGAATGACTCTGGTCTATTGGGGACTGAAGTATGGAGTATGAAGGTTGTGTCCCACCCACCCAACCAGACAGGAGCATAGACAGAGAGGGGTGGGGCATGGTCCTAGAATACGGTGGATTCGGCTGGGAAAGCCTGGGACAGGGGCTTCTCCCTGGATAACAGGTCTTGAGTGCCAAAGAGAAGATTCTGTGCTCACAATCTTCCCCAAATCCTTTTGCCATCCCTGGAATTAGAAGGCCAGGACCATGTGCCTCAAAGACCAGCTCTGCACAGCCTGGCTCCTCTGGCTGTGAGATCCCGGGCAGTTCTTTCTGTCTCTGGGCTTGCTCTCTGTGCATGGGGACCTGGATGCTCTGACAGAATTCTCTTCCTCTTGGGGGCACACTGGGACCTTGTGTGGACACACTTGCCATGGGACAGATGGGGAGCCAGGGTTGACCTGGCCTCTCTGGGGCTCTGAAGGAGAAGAGCCTCCTTCAGGGGCCACAGATATGTTTGGGTTTTCTCACAGCAGAACCATTGAACACTCACTCAGCTCCTGCAGGGTACATGTGTGTTTGTGTGTGGTTGCCCATGTATATGTTTTTTCTGTGCAAGTGAATATCTGTCTCTGTCTTTCTCTCTGTATTTTTGTTGCTCATAGGCTGAACTTTAAATACTTCTTGCTTCCCCAAGGCACTGGTTCCTGAGCCCTGTGCAAGTTCATCTCCTGCCTTCTATGCTCCTGACCATCTTGTCTCACTCCTCAGTATGGACTGGAAAAGCCCAGCTTCTGGGTCCTCAGGCTTCTCCTGAGAGAAGTTACATTGGGAGAGGACCTCTTGGTGGGCTATGGCTTCCCACCTTCTGCTGGTTGACCTTGCTTCTCTGTTCCAGTCTCAGCACCTTGTCTCCCTGTCCCCTGCCCATCCTCCCCCCACTTCCCTGTGAGGTGCTCCTCTCTCCCAGTCTGCCTCTCCTTCCCCTAAACTCTTCTCTCTGTCACTCTCTCCGCGGTCCTGGCCACCAGCACATGCCGACAGCTGCTCCTATGGGAGGTGTGAAGAAGAGCTGGCAGCTGAGCTTCTATAGAGGTTCTGAGCCAGGAGTCCCTGGGGCTGCTCTGCACTGGGGATGGGGGTGGCTGTGTCCTTGAGTGGAGAGAATCCCTGGGAAAGTGAAAAGAGGAAGGGGAAGGAACTTCCATCAGGGGTAGGGTATTGCTAGGAGAGGGCCAAAGCCTGTGGGGAGTTAGAAGTTAGTATGGTGAGGAACGCAGTACTGGGTGGAGAGCATGTGTGTGCAAAGACTAGAACGTCTGGGAAGGAAAGAGCCAGCTGCTCTAGGGCTCATCCTGCCTCCTCTATGTCATCATGGTCCCAGGCATCCACCCAGAGCCACAGCAGAGAGCCCAACTGCAGGAGATCTGGAAGGGTCCTCTGCCTTGGTGCCTGGTGTCCAGAGTGCATCTCTGCCCCACTGAGGATGGTGGGGGACTGTGGACGAAGGAGGGAGGCAGGGAGTAGGAGCCAATATTCTCCAAGGCCGTGGAGCTGCTCAGCCAGGAAAGTGATCTGAAGATCAGGGCCCCCAGAGTCTCCGTGTGCCCTGTAGGCCAAGAGCTCACAGTCCATTCTGTGTTCAGAAGCTAGTGCCTCCTCGGAAGAACAAACAAGGCACCAACTCCTACTCATCTCTCAAAGCCCTCATCAGATGTCACCTGGTTATGGAAATGCTTCATGACTTCATCTTCAAGGGCATGCCCCTGCCTCATACCTACTTCTGTTATAGCACTACATTCCAACTGGGCCCCCATAATGTCTGTGCACCTATGGGCTTTCCTCATGACACTTGGAGTTCCCTAAGGGGAGGGAGAATATCTGATTTATTTCTCTGGTGTCCAGCATGGGGGACCCAGAATGAGTTTCTGGGTCTGGCTCAGACCTTGGTGGCTTTGTAGGACAAAATCCAGCAGGTCATGAAGCATTCAGCTTAGTGGTCCTCTGTGCATACCCTAGGGTGGGTCAGGTTGGCTAAGGATGCAGCTGCCTCTTCCTGGATCCAGGGCTTAGTCAGGAGGCTCTCGAACACCAGATAAGGGGCTGCTTTGTGTACAGCTGCCCTTGGAACAACGGGAGAGAAACAATATGAAGATGTCCCAGGGGCCTCTGCCTTAGACCAGAGGGAAGATATGACCCAAGGAGGGGGTGTCTCCCCACCTTCAACTGGCTTGTTGCCAGCAGTCTGATCATGTGTCTGTCTGTCCCATCTTTAATTCTGCTAAAACGCAATTCCTCCACCCCCAAGTCCCGTGTCTAATGAACTTGACATTCAGAGAAAATGTCTTCAGAAAAGGTCACAAGAGGGAGGTAGTATATCCCTGACAGCACCTGCCCTTCCCGCTCCAGCTTTCTCCTTCAAGACGAGGGACCAGGACTCATGTCCCTCGGGATGCCTGCACCCTCCACCTGCCACCAGTCACCACTTCCAGGGACTTTCTCCAGCCTCTCAATCTGCCTTCTTTCCCACAGGTCCTGCCTCATTTCTATGTTGTTATCCCCATTGGCCACCGAGGACAAAGGACTCGGTTCCCAGTTCTACCATGAGGAGGTGGGTGGCAAACCTTGGGGACAGCTACTCTGACATTACCAAGGCAGGTATCTGTGCAAATGGGGAGAAAGGAAAGACAGCGCCTTGCGGCTTAAACCCGATAGCGCAAGCATGGAAGGTTGGCCTTGACCTTGAGACATCAGTGAGTTGCTGAAGAGCTTGAGCAGGAGACGCAGTCAAGGATAGTTTGTCAGACATTGCTGACAGAAGAATGGAGGGGGTACACATGCATGGAGGCTAGAGGCTCAGTTGGCAAGGGGCAGGGAGAAAGAGGGGGTGGGAGCCAGCCACTGGCTTTCCGGAGCTAAGGGAGGCAATGGGGGGGGGTGGCGGGGAGAAGACAATAGTCACACGCACTGGTTGTAGCATACTGTAGTGTTCTGTCTGCAGTGCTCCTGGGATGGAGGTATACAGTGGGCTACTAGGAAGGGCATCCAAGGCTCAGAGCACAAGACTGTGCAAGGGCAGGTAGACTTGGCTTGCACCTGTAGCGGACGTAGATTGCTGAAACAGGAAATGGTGTGGATGCAGTTTCCAAGAACAGGGTGAAAACTGAACAGACCAGAGTGCCAGAGTTCTTTGAAGATGCTGGTACTGAGAGCTAGAGGCCTCAAAGAGTCTGAACAGAAACAGAGGACTTATAGAGAGAGTGGTTGGCCGGCACCTGCCCTCCTGGTCTGACACGCAATAAGGATGCATTAACCACTCAGGGCATAGCAGAGGGCCTTCATCCAATTCCGAAGATCACACTGTGTTTCACCCACGAAGGCTTGCCTGCAACTAGACTTGCCCAGTGATCATACACAGGAGCCCCCAGGACTGGGGCCTGGTGGGGGCCTCCCCACCAGGTACAGCAACCATCCTGAATATGCCTCAGTGGACTGCATGCCTATAGGGCCCACCCCTCACCCTTCGGATAATCACTGTTTACAAACCTCACATCTTTGGGGGAAAGAGGTGTCATGTTACTCTAAAGTGGAAGCTAAAGGTGATCTCTTCCAAGGTATGGACTTGAGACAGTGATCCTGTTTGCTCTATCGGAGGGTGGAGTGCTCCCCAGGATATGGGAAAAGAAATAGGAGGAGGCTTTGGGAGATGGGAGATGAGCCATGGTGGCCGTAGCTGAGGCCTGAGAGGTTCTGTTGAGTGTTCAGTGACATGCCAGGTTGTTGTCTCTCTCGGAACTCTGAACCCTTTAGTGACACTCCTTCCTAAGGAGCAGTGTAGTGTCCATGGGTGCTTTGAGAGGCCAAGGCAATGGAGGAGCACGGGGCAGAGAGAAGGTTCTAGTTGCAGACATGAGTGCATTCAACCAAGGAAGAAAACCCATATAGGTCACACTGAAGAGAACTACAGTTTCTGGGCCTTGTTGGAATAGCGGGATTTTTGGCCACATGGGAGAAATACGTGCTGGGATCATTTTATTCAACAGTAAAGAGGGGTGACTCTCAGAGCTGGGGAGATTGTTTGGTGGGTAGAGGGGTGACTCTCAGCACTGGGGAGATTGCTCGGTGGGTATGTGTCTGCTGAGCAAGCATTAGGACCCGAGTGTGTAAGAGCAGGTGTCCTGGCTGCATCTATGACCCCAGCATTGGGAGCAAGGAGAAAAGTGGGACCAGCCACACTAGTGGAATCAGTAAGCTCAGCTTCACGGAGAGATCCAGTCTCAAAGATCAAGGTGGAGAGCAGCTAAGGATGTCGGTCTCTGGCCTCTCCACACTCATGCACACAAGTACACATGTACCTGTGCACACACACACACCATTCATACACACACACACACACACACACACAACTCATATACACCACACACACACACTATTTATACACACACACTCCACTCATACACACACACCACTCATACACACATACACACACACTATACCACACACACATACACATATACCACTCACACACACATCACTCATATACACCACACACACACACACACACACAAAACACACATACTACTTATACACACATACTCCACTCATACACACACATACACACACAAAGACACACACACTACTTATATACACACACACCACTCATATATACACACATACATACACACACACTACTTATATACACACACACACCACTCATACACACACACCACTCATACACACACACACACTACTTATACACACACACACTACACACATACCACTCATACACACACACATCACTCATATACACCACACACACACACATACACACACATACACACACACCACACCACTCATATACACACACATATACACATACCACTCATACACACACACATCACTCATATACACCACACACACACATACACAAACACACAATACTTATATACACACACCACACATACACACACACACTACTCATATACACACACATAAATACACATTACTTATATACACACACACACAACACTCATACACACACACAATACCACACACATACACAACTCATACACACACACATACACACACAAACACACCCTACTTATACACACACTCTACTCATATACACACACACACATGCACTCATACACATATACCACTCATACACACATATATCTCTCATATACAACACACACACACACACACACACACACACACACACACACACCCAGTGCTATGAGAACAGTCAATGTCTGGCTCCCACTGCTGGTCTGGGAGTGGAGAGAAACCACTTCAAGGGGATTCTCTGGGCTAAGCCAGGCACTCCTAAAGGGATGGGAAGAAGGTCTCCAAAGCTGGATCTGCAATTAGGCGCTACCCAGCCTGGCCCCAGGAGTCCCTTCAGGGTTCTTGTTCCTTCTTTGAGCAGGGTACCCTTGAGCAGTCTACCTATTCCTTTGGTCAATTTCCTGGGTAACTTTTCCAGGGCTTTCCAAACCTCAGATTGCTAAGAGCATTTAATTTCTCATAAGCATGATCGTCAAGTTGCTAAATGATCTGGAAGGAACTATTTTTGTTTGTTTGCTTGTTTGTTGTTGTTGTTTGGTTTTGTGAGTTTGTTTGTTGTTTTCTTTTGCTTTCCCTCTCCCTGTGATGTGGCTGGAATATTTTTCTTCCCATCACAGAACCTTTGTCTAGACTGCTCATCCCTCTGGTCAGAATGCAATCCCCAACACCCTTCTAGCCAATTCCCACCCATTTTTTCAGGCCTCAGTGGGTATGGCTTACCAAGAAACCACGACTCAATTCCAGATTCCTTTCTCACAGGGCTGGACTCTTTTCCTTCAAATCTCCACCTAAGGGATCATGTGAACGGGTCTGTGTGACTCAGTGGACCAAGGCAGGGCCAGGGCAGAGTTATTCCATTCCACAGCCAGCACCGGAGCAACGGGCCCAGATAATTTGTTTGTTATATCTTCTGAAGTAAACAAAACTGTTCTTGTTTCCCAGAGGAAACAGATGATCCCATCTATGGGTTCTAGGATTAATGGGGTCCTCGCCTCCTGGCTTGCACCCTACCCCCCCATAGTTGTCACACAGGAATGACAATGGGAAGGTATTACCAAGACAAGCAGAACCTGGGACACAGTCTTAGAGACTGTGAGCCTCCCTCCCTGCAGCTTTCCTCTAAGCTTTCAGATCTAACCACCCAGGCACACAGTGAATCTCCCGGGGACGGGGCTGCCCTGCAGGCTCCGGATGCATTTATCTTGGGACTTATTGATTTATTGATTTTTGCAGAGTAAAAGCAGGTCTGTGTTTATAGTTAATTCTTAGGGGGGGGAAGTGCTGACCTACAGAATAAAAGTCGGAGTGTTTTAGCTCTCCGTTAATGTTGGTGAAGACTGGCACTGGGCACCTCTCTGCTTCCGTGTGTTCATGCTTCTATCCAGCCTCCCACTGACGCACCCAATCACCTTTTGTTTCAGCCCCTCTTTTGAGATGTCAGTCCTGTTATTGGCTGAACGCCTAGCAATTCCTTGAGGCTTTGACCAAAGTTGCTTCTCCTGTGAGGTTCTCTTTGATCCTTTGGAGTTCCTGGAGCCGCCGAGTGAAGTTTCCTATCAGGAGGTGGCCACAGTGTGGCTGGCACATCTCCTTCTGCTTTCCTGTAAACTCTCCAGTCAATGGAGTATCTTGTTCGTGGTCAGAGCTCCAGTGATTAACACAGGACTGAAGCAGTCATGTGCTGGATCGTGACACAAAGAGGAGCGTGTATAGAAAGGCTTCCGTTTTTAAAACGAACAGTAAGGGCAGTGAGGCAGCCTCTCCTGCTCAGCGTGTAGTAAAAACCTCTGCCTCTCTCCATATGGGCCCTCTACTCCTGCATCCTGACACCGGGGAGGTGGTATCTGACACAAGGGCAGGGTGTGTGTGCGGCTTTAGAGTCTTCAAACTCCAAGATCTTTGGTTTTCTTTTTCTCATCATTACAGAGTGTATGAGCTTGGTGTGATGGTCTGCAACCCAGTGCTCAGAAGGATGAGAAAGGAAAATTTCAAGTTCAAGACCAACCTGAACTATATAACAAGACCCTGTTTCAGAGGGGAAAAAAATTTTTTTTGAGGCAAGGTCTCACTATGTAGTCCAAGCTGGCCTTGAACTCAGAGATCAGTGTATCTCTGCCTCCGAGTGCTGGGATTAAAGCATGTGCCACCACTCCTATCATATATATATATGAGGGGATGAGGAATGGAGTAGAAATAGGGACCTATCTAGGCACAGGGGTAGGTGCTGCAAATAGTATGTGCTCTAATCAAGGTCACTGCCCAAATTTCACTGGCCAATTCCTGGCTTTTCTCACACTCAGCCTCTCACAACACTGTCTCCTTGACACCTCATTTCCCCTTGGTTTCCAGGACCCACATTGTAGCTAACAGATGCCTTCTCTTCTCCCCTGTAGGGTCTCTGAACACTGGGGGGAGAGGGTATCTCTTAGTCCTAGACCACTTCCTCTCTAGGACACTCCACATAACTACCCTCATCTAGGCTGATGCCTCTCATCTGCACCTGAACACATCTGTCCCGATCTCTCTCCATACGTTCCCAGAGAGGATTTAATAGGCTCCAAGTCCAGCAAGGCCAGGGCAGATCTCTGACTCTGTTCTCTCTGCCACCTTTTCTCATTTCAGAGAAGGGGGCATTTCTCCCTTAGTGCTCAAACTGAAAGCCCTTTGGCACGTTACTACATCAGGCACCGCTGTAAATCAGCCTCCTGAATAGAACCAGAGTCTGCCCTTAGAGCCATCATTTCTGCCAGCGTACCACCACAGCCTCTCAAGGGGACTGGCACAAAGCATCTTCATTGACCTCTTAGTCTTTATTGGCCTCCACCATCCTCCCAAAGGTCACAGACAGACTGAATGAGAATCATGGGGCAGACCTGGCTATACACCCCAACTTCCATGTGACCTTGAAGCAATCAACTTACCTTGAAGATCAGAGGTATCCAGGGTCTTCCTTGTTCTACCTGGATGGATTTGGTGAAGTTCTGGGGTAGATTTAAGTTTGAGTTCACCAGGAAGCCACAGACTCAAGAACTCCACGGGAGAAATGTATTTGGAAAACTCAATGGGTTAAACTCAGTGCCCATTATGATCAGACGTAGTAAATGTCAACTCTGCCTTAGATGAGTTATGTAGCTGATGACTTTCACAACAGCCCATGAGATGGACCCTTGGGGAAGACTCAGGGTGATTTAGTGGCTTCACTTAAAGTCACAGGGTCACCATCTTCAACCTTGGCTCCTATACTTCAGACAAGCCCCACACTTTTCATTTTGCATGGCTAGGTCCTCAAAGACCAGAACCCTGCCTGTGCAGGGAGTGTCCTTTAGCAGGGAGCCTTGGACTTGGAATTGGACGAGGACTTGGATCTGGGCTCTTTCTGCTCATAAAGAACTTGTCTCAACAAGGCGCTGAATTTCTTTCTTGGTCTTGAAAAGTTGGCGGAGAGGGTAGCCGCTATCTCACCAGGTGGTGTGAAATCAAGTACAGTATTATGTGCTAAAGTGCTCTGTAAACAAGAAGCACACGAAAGGCTCTACCCTACCACTGTGCTTGTGGGACACAGGCCCAGAGAGGCCGTGCTGTTCAAGGGGGGCTCAGTCGTGCCCCATTGGGGGCCCCTTTGCATCCAGAATCACTGCATATCCTTGTGGCTCTTATTTTCTTCATTTGTTTTCTCCCCAGACTCCCCCTCAGGGCTCTGTCTCTACGTCCCACTACTCCAGCCTCCTGGGAAACTGGTTTAAATATTCTCACTTGGAGGAAAATCTCTGTTAGGCAACTCCCATTATATATTACTATTATTCTCACCCTAGGGAAGGCAGGGGAATTCTCAGCCTATGTGTAAGACAAAGTTGTTTTTTTTTTGTTTTCTTTTGTTGTTTGTTTGCTTTTATGCACTCTTATGTCTGGAGATAAGAATTTCTATTGGGACTATTCTGTGAGACCTGAGACTTCTGCTTGCTCCCATCCTTCCTTCCTTCCTTCTCTCTCTCTCTCTCTCTCTCTCTCTCTCTCTCCTTCTCTTTTTCTCTCTTTGTGTGTGTTTTTTTTTCCAAATAGGTCTCTCTGTAGCATTGGCTGTCCTGGAACTCTCTCTGTAGACCATGCTGGCCTCTAACTCACAGAGACTCAGCCATCTGTCTCTGCCTCCCAAGTGCTGGATGCACCACCAATTCTGGCCCTTATGATGCAGCCCCCAATCTGTCCTAGGACTGTGAGGCTGACACAGTGGCTACCTGGGATCAGTCAGGAGCGGCAGAGGGCAGAAGGGAGAGCCACAAGGGACTAGTGGAGGTGAGGTGCTGCCCCCTATGTGGGTGTCGATTGGGTGGAAGGGTATGGTCACTGAGTCCACATGTCCCTGGTTTCCAGGTGACACCCTCTAGACCTGGCTGGATTAGACATTTTGAAAAGGTGAGGGAACTGCTTCTATAGGGCCAATGGAGAGAACGGGTATGTAGCTGTGAGACTGACAGTGGGTACAAGCAATGGAGACTCGATTCAAGTTTGCAATCAAGGCAAACTGATTGTGCTGGCTCACGGTATGGGTTCGGGATGGCTCCCTCCTCCTTGGGTTGGCAGTTTTCCTTTCTTCTTGCAGATCTGCTCCTTCTAGGACCTCAGCCATGGCCTCAGAGCCAAGGTGGTTTCAGGGTGCTGTGCTCCCTGGTTCCTTGTCTTTCCCAAGTCAAGATGATCCTCAGGAAAGGACCTTTCATTGTCCTGGTTCCTCCAGTGGCCAAGGGTTCTGAGGCCTCAGGCAGCCATGACTGTGTCTCCTCCCAGTGTAGGAACAGCCAGGGACACAATGGACAGATACAATAACACACACACACACACACACACACACACACACACACACACCACATGTCTACACAGCCTATAGCAGAGTGGCCCTTTCCTTTTGGCACAAAGGGCTCACTTCTCAGGGCTCTCCCACACCAGTCTGCCTCCCTGGAGGACCATAGCTTCTCTCCTCATCTTAGACTCTTGCTTTCTGGCCTTTGCCCTGTGAAGACAGGCCTGACTGTGAAGCCGTTATGAAATAAGTCTGCTCTGTGGGTAGCAGACGAGAAGGGTCTGAGCTCCTTGGGAAGTTTCAATTAGAGACAGCAAATGAGAGATCACGGCAAGCATTTTGCTGGAGACACCGTAAAAAGTGATTCACTCTGTGTCTGACATTTCCCCAAAGCCTGAGAGCTAAGCAGAGGCTGCCTATACTGCAATAAATGTCACCCTTTGAGTGTTATTAGTGGTGACTTCTGACCTGTGGGGTCACTTGGTGAATCACAGACAGCAGGGGGATTATGGAGGTCTTAGGAACCTTGAGCAGTGTCCTGGAGTCCCATGAAGAACCCTGGGGTCCTCTAGAGGGGAAGGCAGTAGGGATGGGAACTGGTGCCACATTCCTTTGGGAGTAGGATCTGCCAAGGTCTGGTGGGGATGGAGACACATGTCCTTTGGGGGGGGGAGAGACAGGGGCAGCTTGTAAGGACAGAGAGAAGGTGGCTGATAGGTTGCCACGGTGCCCAAGGATGGAGTCCCAGACAGAAGGCTGAGCTGGATCAGACTTTTTGACCTCCTATAAGGGATTCAAGGAAGTTCTGTGAAGTGAGGTCCTGGAATTCCTGTACTAATGATATCCCCATGAGCAAATGGTTATATGGTGATGTTTCCTGTGGATGTCTGCATTCCTCTTCCGGCATCTTCTGTACATCCAGAGCGTCTGGTCTGCATTTGCATAAGGGACATCCCCTTATTGGAAAAACCACAGGCATCCCAGTCACTCCAGAGTGTGAGCTGCTAGTCTGTCATCTAGTCTCTGTTGCCCGAGTGTATGGCATTTCTCTCAAATCATGCAAGTCAAAAATAAGAGCATCACCTTCAACTTCCATGACCGTCCACATCTGATCAAGTCCCCAGGTCTTACCGTCCTTCAAATACTTCTGGTATAGGTCTTGTCCCATGCCAGAAAAACCAGACCATGCTTCCTCCCAGAAGGTGACAGGGGCTCTTCACACACCCACCTGTGATGGAGACAATGAGAGACACACCCACTGAGGGAAGGTGGCTGTCGCTGCACTCCTCTGGAGAGGGAAAGTGGGCATGGAACAGAACTGTTGACAGACTCCAGGCTGCTATATTGGGAAGATTTGACAACACACACAAGGAGAGAGTGAGGGCGCGTTGACGGCTGGTGAGAGGCGCGGGGGACGGCTGGGGACGTGTCGTTGCCACCCACGCAGGAGGAAGTTGGGAACATATTGCTTGGGACTGGTGCCAGCCTCCTGAAGAGCCATCCGCTTTCCTTCCCTCTCTCGTGTCTCTGGCACTTGCTGAGCAACTGAGGAAGGGACTGCCTGGTACAGCCAGACTAGCAGAGGACACAGGCTTTAAAGGTACCACTGAGAGGAGAGCCAGACTGTGTACATCGAAATCTTCCTACCAGTCAGGATGACTGAGCTCATCCCTTTTGGTCCCCTCCATCCCCTCCCATCCTGTCCCCTCCTGTCCTGTCCCATCCCGTCCCATGCATTCAATTCTATCCAAATCAATCCTTAAATAATATCCTCCCAGCTGGACAGTGGTGGCGCACGCCTTTAATCCCAGCACTTGGGAGGCAGAGGCAGGCAGATCTCTGAGTTCGAGGCCAGCCTGGTCTACAGAGTGAGTTCCAGGACAGCCAGGGCTACACAGAGAAACCCTGTCTCAAAACAAACAAACAAATAAATAAATAAAAATATAAATAAATAAAATTTTTTAAAAATTTAAAAAATTCCTCCCACATATTTATATCTTGATCTCACACGCCACTTATCTCATCCCCTTTCCTGTCTCCAGACCCACCCCCCCAACATCCTCTCTACATTCATCACCCCAGTATTTTTCTTCCAGTTCAGTTCATCACCTCACCTTGAAGGGACAGGAAACAAGAGTGAGTTTGTATATTTACCCTCTGATGCCTGGATTGGTGATTAATCACACGCTTCCCACCAAGCTGGTGTAGAACCAGCTGAGCAGCAGACACAGAAGCTGAGCAGATGGAGGTGAGGCTATCACCTGTGTTTCTGACAAGTCGTGAAGGCTGAGGCCTGGAAATGCAGCCTCTCTGGGCCCTAAGACCTTTCTCCTCTCTTACCTTCTGGGCAGAGGCAAGATGGGACAGCTGTGGGTCTCTCCCCTGGGACAGCTCAAGGCTTCAAACCATACTCTGGGACTTTCTCCCTAGTTTCCTCTCAGATGAATCACTCCTTTTGGAGTCAGCAGGGTTATTTTAATTCTGTACCTCGGGGAATAGGGTGCATTTCTGGTCCCGGTGTAGTTAGTAAGACCTGCTGTGAATTAACCTGGGAGTGATTGCTATGTGCGAGTCCACTTCCTTTGTCACGAGATCGGAAGAAATAGAGACCCTTGATTAGACATTCTCATCACTGATTAGGTCTTAGGAAGACGTAAGGAAAGGAGAAATAGCTTCCATTTAAGGTGCTTGATGTAAGAGCTCAGTTCACTGAATGAGAATTGAACCTGTCATCTTCAACTTCTCCAGGTACCCAGAGGCTCCTGTGACACTTGATTCACTTTAAGTATCTCCTAGAGTCCTCTTGACGTGGAGTCCCCGTTACCAGGGGAATCTGTTGTCTTCTGGAGGCAAGGGTTATGGGGGACCATGGCAGATCCTGACATCTATAGGAGGCCCTTGGTGGTCTCCTCCCCTACCTCCCGGGCTTATTGACCTCTTTGTCTCAATTCCCCAGCTCCTGTATGATCCCTCTGCCCACCACACTAGCTTTGCACACCCCCCCACCCCCATTCTGGCTGGGACCAGGCTGGGTTTACCCACTCACCCATTCGCTGGAAAATGGCTGTTTTGAGGGGTTGGCTGTCATGACCTTTGTGACCAGACAGCTTATAGTTCTCAGTGCCTCTCAAAGGATAAGGGGGTCTTAAATGCCCGAGGAAAAGCCCAGCTATTCCTGAGTTCTAGGGAGGACGTCAGGCGCTACTATTCAATGGGTTCATGTGTGTGTATATTGTATGCACGCCCGTGTGTGTGTGTGTGTGTGTGTGTGTGTGGTATAGTCTAAAGGCCCCAGAACAGATCTGTAGTAACATCTGGAAACTTCTGGCCATGAGGGGAGACTTCTGCATATAAGCTCAGATATCCACTCATGTGTCGTCACTGACCACTTGTAATCAGGAGCATGCTCCTTGGGCTTTCTCCGTGGCTCTGTACATTGGGTGCTGTGGTGATCAGTGAATGGTTGTCACTGTTATCACCAAGGACAGTTCCCACCAGTTATCACACTTCACTGACAAGCTAGAAGACAGGCTCCAACAAGGACAGGGCTACCAGCAGGAGATGCCGTAGAGAGTAAAGGCGAGAAACTCTGCCCACTAAGCCTCGATCCCAAGAATTTCAATAACTACTGATAGAAGGTATACCATAGTGAGAAAAAGACTCATGCAGAGAGTAGACATTCAAGGGGGGGGGGTGCTACCTAGAAGTAGGAGTTTGTGCTGGCTAGTTTTATGCCGACTTGACACAAGCTAGAGTCATTGGAGGGGAAGGAGCCTCAATAGAGAAAATGCCTCCACAAGACTAGGCTGCAGGCAAGCCTATAGAGGATTTTCTTTTTCTCCTCCTCTTCTTTCTCCTCTTCCTCCTCTTCCTCATCCTCTTCCTCCTCTCCTTTTTTCCTCTTCCTCCTCTTCTTTTTTTCTTTGAGACAGGGTTTCTCTGTGTAGCCCTGGCTGTTCTGGCACTCACTCTGTAGACCAGGCTGACCTCAAACTCACATAGATCCCCCTGCCTCTGCCTGTGTTGGGATCAAAGTGTGAGCACTAGCATTAAAGGATTAAAGGATTAAGGGCCAACTGGACAGAGAATTTTCTTAATTAGTGATTGATGGGGAGGGCCCAGCATATTGTGGGCGGGGCCACCCCTGGGCTGGTGGTTCTGGGTTCTATAAGAAAGCAGGCTGAGCAAGCCATGGGGAGCAAGCCAGTAAGCAGCAGCCCTCCATGGCTTCTTCAAAGTTCCTGCCTCCATGTTCCTGCCGTTTGACTTCCTGTCCTGACTTCATTGATGAGGAAATGCAAACCGAATAAACCCTTTCCTCCCCAGGTGGTGTTTGGTCATGGTGCTTTATCACAGCAGTAGTAACCCTAACTAAGACAGAGGTCTAGGGTACATGGTGGCACACTTGGGGAGCTGGGGGAATGGGTTTGCTGAACCTTAGGCAGTTTAGGCAAGAGAGTTGAAAAGCCCAACCTGGTCAACTGAGCCTCTGTGAACACAGGTAAAGGAAGTCTCAAAGAGGACCATTTAAGGTAGTTTTGGACATCCCAGAGGTGAGACCCGTGCTTCCAGATTCCTCGGAATCCAGAGGTCTTCAATACCCAGCTAAGGCATTGGATTTGACCCTCAGCCCTAGGAAGCCACTGAGACCTTCAGAGTGCGGCAGTACAACATCGAGATAACTGTGGGCAGCAGCCTGAGCTTTTAAACCTTGCTTCCCCTGAATGGTGATACCGACTGGGTCTGCTGGGTGTCGTGCTGAAATGGAGGCTCTCTAGACTAGGTCAGACCACTAGCCTGCATGTCGATAGGAGGCCCCCAGTGGCCTGCATGTCAGAGTCACCTAGAGAGAGCCGGACAGAAGAAAGCTAACCCAGCTTTGGTCTCTGACACCCATTCCCCTCAGGTGATTCCCTTCAACCCGTGGGATCCTCTTGGCTCCTCGGGGAAACCCAAATTGCCCTGGGAGGTGGACTCTGAGACCTGGCTTTTCCTAAGAGTACTTGAAATGCAATTTACCATAGTTCTATGTTCCCAGGCCCTTGGAGGAGGGCAGAAATGGGGGACTACGTGCCCAGCTTTCCATCCTGAACTCATGTTTCCAGAATCACATTGCTGTAACCAGTTGGAAGCAGACACTCAGGCCAATTGTAATGATAAAGCCACGCAGCCACCACCATTGACCATGGCTTCTCAGCCATCACTGTCCCTAGTATGTCATTAAAACTCAATGCTAATATATCCCCTATATCCATCACTGTGCTCATTAGCATCCTGGACTTGCCTGCTGCCACCTCTCTTGGGTGGGAGTGGGAGGTGGGTTCCCTGGCTTGGCTGCTCTGCCCAAAGAGGGTTGGGGGACCGAAGGGGACAGGCCAGCTTGTTAAATCTAATTACCTGGCTGCAGAAGGCAGCCATAGCTCTTCAGAGAACCAGATCAACCCACCTTAATCCTCTGACTGCCTTTCCACCATAACGAGGGGCCGCCACCAGCTGCCGCAGCTAGATGGGCCTGAGTTTAATTGCTACCAAAATGTCAGCCCTTTCAAACCCACGGTATTTCATCACTTACCTTTAAAGAAGAGGGGAGAAAAAAAAATCAATTTGGACCGTAAGTTCGGCAGCAAAGCCGGCAGAAAGGGCTGCCCAGTTCTTCAGGGGAGCTGTTCTTTTCATTAAAATAGCTATTTTTAAAACTCTCTCCCCCCTCTCTCTCTTTAACACAAGATGAAAAATCCCAGCTACAAGAAGAAACCCTTTCAAGAGGGAATAATAATATAAAAAAAGAGTTTAAAAAAGCCCACTTCTAAAATGGGTCCCTTTTTTTCCCCCTCTCAAAGGTTAAAAAAAGGAAAAGAGAAAGGTTTTATTCTCAAAGGGCTCTTACACGTGTGATCTCATGTCACCACAGATGCGTGGGGTGGTGGGGAGGGCAGATGTCACCGTCCCCATTCTATGGATGAAGGATGGGGGCCTGAGAGGCCAAAGACTCAACTTGGTATGGGTGGAGCACACATCTGGTTAAAGGGCTGGACAAAGGATGGTGATGTCGGCTGCCCTGATTGGTCTCCTCTTCTGGCACCCTGTAACCAGACTCTAAATAACACTCTTCTCCTTCTCCCCCTCCTCCCCCTCGTCCCCCTCATCCCCCCCCCCTCCTCCCCAGTCGAAACTATTTACTCATTAACTCAGGAAGGCAATAAAGATGGGGGGCGGGCATTAAAAAGTGAAAACCAACCCACAGAGGCTCATTGGAGTTGAACACTCATTTAATTCTCTGTGAGATCACAGCCATCCTTTCTTCCCCAGGGAGGCTTTTTCCTCTCTTCCTCAGAAGAAAGGAATATAATTCTTTTGGAGATTACATTCCAAGGAAACTGGTTTCTTAAGCTCCTGCCTTAAGAGGCGTTCCGAAGTCAGCAGACTAATTAACCCCATTGTTTAGAATTAATCACTTCAGGAATATTGGGAGTCAACAAGAAATGTATCAATTGGGCTCGTAATAACCCCAAAGAAATGCCTCAGTATAAAGGCACACGAGACAGACTTTTTCAAAACATTACCACCAGCCACCAACTTCCTGGGGCTAGGCAGCACATTTGATCCTAATTGACAGTTTATTAGCACCATGCATTGCCATCAGCTGTGACAATTCCCTCACCTCGCCTGCTGAAATGACAAACTCTTTTATTGACGGGGTAGGGGCTTGGAGGTTTTCATGAATGACGATGGAGGGAAAGGGTCCTGGTTTATGCTAGAGGCCAATGGATGGGGATGCTCATTTTCCTGTGAGCTGAGGATCAGTTAGGGATGCACTCATAGAAGCTGCTGTCTCCCAGGATGGGTGCTCTGTAGTGCCTGAGGCAGGGAGTCAGGCATGGGTGGAAGTGGGTGTAGAGCTTTGAGAGGTAGTATGGACTTCATGTTGAGGACCTAATTGAGACCATGTTGAGGTCTCTAATCCCTCATCCTTAGGATCCTTCGGATTTCCCTTTCCTTTCCCTCCCTCCCTCCCTCCCTCCCTCCCTCCCTCCCTCCCTCCCTCCCTCCCTCCCTTCTTTCTTTCTTTCTTTCTTTCTTTCTTTCTTCCTTTCTGTGACAGGGTTTCCCTGTGTAGCTCTGGCTATATTGAACTTGCTCTGTTGACCAGGCCGGCCTTGAACTCAGAGATCTACCAGTCTTTGCCTCTGAGTGCTGGGACTAAAGGTGTGTGCCACCACCACCCAGCTAGGATTTCTAATAATGATTTTGCCCAGGTAAATGTCAAGGGCTCTCCCGAGTTCTCCCTAGCAATCTCCAAACACCACTCAGTCGGTGACTGCTCTAATGAGGCCTCCAGTCTGTCCTTCCATCTCTGTCTCTGTCTTTCCTTCCTTCTGTAATTGCTAGGGACATGGTTCTGGTTCAGCTCTGCTCGGTGAGGTGGCAACACACTTTCTGCGGTCACCTTTGCACAGGCAGAGAGGAGGAGAGCTTTGGAAAGACATGACCCAGTCCTGGGATGAGCACTGCAGCCATGGTGCAGCCTCTGAAGGTGGTGGAGACAGAGGCAACTCAGCCTGCTGCAGACTAAGGGAAGACAGTGTGGCCTCACTTCATCTGTCTTACAGTCCTATGGTGGGCAGCTAATTTGGACACAGGCTATGAGTGACCTTGGGTGTCTCAGATAACATCTCTAAAACTGGACAATAACACAGTGACTTCTGAAAGGGTTTTTTAAATTATTTTACTTATATGGCTGTTCTACCTACATCTATGTCTATCCACTGTGTGCATGCAGTGCCAGCGAATGCCAGGAGAGGGCATCAGATCCCCTGGAAGTGGAGCCAAAGATCATTATGAGCTAGGCTGGGGATGCTGGGAACAGAACCCAGGTCCTATGGAAGAGCAGCCAGCGCTTTTATTGATGATTCCAGCCCCATAAAAGGAATGTTTAAATGGAGACTCCATTAAAGTTCTAAGAGTTGTTCGTGATAGTAGAAAAGCCACGTAAGTGCCTAACTGCATACTAATTGAAAAAGAAACCAGAAGAAAGCAGTTGAGTTATTGATTATTCTCTGTGTGGTGTCACAAAAGGCTCAAGCTGGAAAGCAGTGTGAAAGGAAGAGGGAAGAGGGTCAGACCCTACAGATCGGTAGGGCATTGTCACATCTGTGTGCATGCTGGGATCTGACGTCTTAAGGAGAGTCAAGCCACACAGAGTCCCACACACTTCACATGCACTCGGCTATCTCATCCTCACAGAGTCTCAGGAGAGTTTGGGTGTGGTTGCTCTCCCAGGTTTCCTATGCTGGGAACTTGGTTAAGAGCACAGCTGTTCTTTCATCGGACTAAGACTCAGTAGTTCCCAGCACCCACACTGAGCAGCTTACAGCCACCTGTACCTCCAGTGCTCCTTCTGGCTTCCTCAGGCTTCTATACACACACACACACACACACACACACACACACACATGCATCACACACACATCAATTAAAGCATTAAGAAAGCTTTTAAAACAATCTATAGTAGAAGATATTTGTAAATTATATAACTCATGCAAATCTAGGGTCCTGAATATATAAAGGATTCTTGGAACTCAGCAACAGAAAGAGAACCCACTTTTTAAAAAACAGTCACCCCATGTAGGTGTGGAAAAACTCTGCAAATTAAGGTTGAAGTCCACTATTGACCAGATAGTATTCTGAGGCTTAGTGCGCAATGGAAGACTCCCTTCATTAGTGGGGTGTCTACTTCTTTGACCCTGTCAGGGGAATTCATCCCTCCTCCCCCATGCCTCTACCTGTGGAATGTCATGTAGCCTCAGTTAGATTACAGGACCAACTTCCTGTCTCCTGATGAGAACCCATTCAGCTAGCACCCTGACATTCCCAAAATGCTTCCCCATGCTAATGGGGCATTTCCATACCCTAAGCCTCAGCCAATGACTTTTGCCCATCCTGGATGTTCCAACCCTCAGCTCCTCAAAACTTTATAAAGCCTCGAATCAACCAAAGTAAAGTTGACCTGCCTCCTTATAGCTGGTCCTGGTGTGGTTATCCTCACAGGGCTTCTGAACTCCCCATTTGTCATCATTTCTGCTCCCTTTGCTGGCGTGGACCTTATCAACTGAAGACCCATGAGGGCTGGGAGAACCACAGTGAGGTCAGCAAGGTGGTGTGAGGCAGTCTGGAGCTTACGAACATGCAGACTTAGTTCCTGAACAGGCTACCAGCCACAAGATCATCATCGTCACCTTCATTGTCGTCATCATCTCTACCCTACTTCCCATCATCCCCACCTCTACCCAGCTCCTGGCAATGATGAAAGCCTGAGATGAACTGTTCCCTTTCCAGATTAGACCTCCTCAAAGGACCACCTTGGTCCGTGATGCTGCTGAGGGCCATGTGTGGGTCAGTGGTCCTGATGTGACTGGATGCTGGGTCAATGTCTGTGGCCTCTGTTACTACCTAATACCAGGCAGGTGTCTGTGGGTCATGCTGCCCCCAGAGTCTATACTGATGTGAGTGCCATGAGGATGTCAGTGGTCCAGGCAGCCTCTGAGGGCCATGCCTGGGTCTGTGGTCCCACTGCAGCCAGAAGCCATATTCTTGGTCTGTGTGGTCACCAGAAACCACGAGGAAGCCAAGCCTCAGAGCTATTGCTGACTCTAAAGGGAAAGGAAGCTACTTTGGCAGTGACATCGATGCTGTCAGACGCACACTTGGGAAAGAGGGACATGGACGGCTTCTGTGACAACCCCTAACCCCAGCCTAAACTCCACCCCATCAAAAAGTAACAGGCCAAGCTGGGAGCCATCAAACAGAACTCTTAAAAGTTGTGATAGGGATGCTGAGGTGTGGCTCTCCACAAGTGATGGCTTCCAGTGCGACTGCAGGTGGAGAAGGGCTCGTGTTTTTAGAACGTGGGCTGCTGAGAGTTTGGCCATGGTTCAGTGAGTTTATGGACAACATAAATTGAACTTTTTATAAAAATATATTTATTTTATTTTGTTGGGGAGAGGTAAAGGCGGGGCAGACATGGGAGGACTGGGAAGTAAGTGTGATTGGGGTAAATGATGTGAAATTCCCAAAGAATTAATAAAAAAAACATTTATTTATTTTTTTAAAAAAGCAAGAAAGGAATTTAAATTTTAAATTAATAAAATTAAATTTAAGGACTGGAGAGATGGCTCAGTGGTTGAGAGCACTGACTGCTCTTCTGAAGGTCCTGAGTTCAAATCCCAGAAACCACATGGTGGCTCACAACCATCTGGATTGAGATCTGATGCCCTCTTCTGGTGTGTTTGAAGACAGCTACAGTGTACTTAATTATAATAATAAAATAAAATTTAAAAAAATTAAAATGTAAGTGAACGCTGGGCAGTGGTGGCGCACACCTTTAATCCCAGCACTTGGGAGGCAGAGGCAGGCGGATTTCTGAGTTCGAGGCCAGCCTGGTCTACAGAGTGAGTTCCAGGACAGCCAAGACAAGGCCAGTGAACTTATGATATCTATATCTATGTCTATGTCCATGTCCATGTTCATATCTATCTATCTATCTATCTATCTATCTATCTACATAAACTTAACATCATTACTCATCAGGAAAAGTAAAGGCCATAGTGAGATCCCACTTTACACCCAGTAGGATGGCTTTCTGAAGAACAAAATGGAAAATACCAAGTGTTGGCACGCATGGGAAGATTCTGGAACCCTCATATGTTTCTGGTGGGGATGGAAAACGGGGCAGTCGATGTGAAAAGCGCTTTGGCAGCACTTCACAAAGTTAAACATGGGAACTGCTACCTCGTCCACCAATTCCACTCAGAGATATTTATCCAAGAAAGTTGAAAACATATGTACCCACAAATCCTGTGCTTGTTCACAGCAGCAGAATATCCCAGTTGTCTGTCCATCCGTGGGTGTGAGATAAACGTGCTATGTGATATGTGCTATTCCTGTGTGTGTGGTGCTACATGATCCCAAGAAGGGAGAACGTAGTGGTCCATGCCTCATGATGAGCCTGGAAAAGATAATGCTAAGTGAGACAAACAGTATATAGAAGATCGAATGTGACAAAGTTCCACACATATAAAATTGCCTAGGACTGGCAATGGCATGCAGACAGGAAGGAGATTAGAAGTTGCCAGGGGCTAGAAGGGGACAGGAGTTGCATGGGCTGACTGTTGTGGATCGTGGGGTTAGATGGTGGTGAGAAAACATGAAAAGGGAAAAAAATACAATCTACAGTGGTGAGCTTTACGCCACGTGTGTTTCATTTCCATATTCTCGCTTTCCCATCGTTATGACAAAATTCCCAATAGAAGCAATGTAAGGGAGTGTCTTAGTTAGGGTCTCATGGCTTCGAAGAGACACCATGACTGAGGCAATTCTTATAAGGGCAGATATTTCATTGGAACTGGCTTACAGTTTTGGAGGTTTGGTCCATTATCATTGCGGCAGGAAGCATGGTAGCATCCAGAGGACACGGTGCTAGAGAAGGAGTTGAGAGTTCTACATGTTGATCTGAAGGCAGCCAGAAAGAGAGTAACTCTTCCTCAGTGGCTGCAGCCTGAGCACTAGCAGCCCTCAAAGCCTTCCTACACAGTGGTACACCTCCTCCAACAAGGCCATGCCTCCTCAGAGTGCCGCTTCTCACAGGCCAAGCATATTCAAACCACCACAGGGAGGAAAGACTTGCTTCAGTTCGGAACTCCAAAGGTCTTCAATGCTTCGTGTCAGGCCAGGCACGGAGTGAGGACTAACTCAGCCTGGGTTGGTGCAAGTGTGAGGTGGCTAAACAGGAAGTAGAGAGTGTGACAGGAAGAAGCCAGGGATGACACACTCTTAAGGACACATCCCAGTGACCTACTTCCTTCTCTGAGGCAACACCTCCTAAAGATCTTACAGCCTCTCAAAGAGACCAGCAGCCAGGGAGCAAGCGTTCAAACACATGAGCCAGTGGGGAACATTGAAAACTCAAGCCATAAATGTTTCAAAAAGAAAACACTGCAAAAAGAAATTGCAAAGCTGAACACGTCAGTCCCCAGCCTGGAGCCCCTTCCAGGCTTCCCGTTGTTCCTGAGACTGCCTGAGTTGCTGTGTGCCATTTCCCCAGCCTGCCTGAGCCTCTCCATTCCCCCTCTCTGGATCCCAGACTTTTCTCTCCTTCTTCCTTAAATGACTGTGTCTGTCTCCCCACAGCTCCTGATCTGCACTTTTGCCTAGGCTGTCCCCACTGCCCGGAACATTCTGGTTTCACTCTCTGTATCTCTCATAGAAGTTTCTATGACCTTCCAAACATTATAGGATGCTTCAAAAGATCATAGATCCTTGCTCTTTCCTTCTGAGCCACCCCTGTTTGAGGGTGTGCACACACATAGATGCAAGCACACACACACATGCAGACACACACATACATATATGCACACATGGGGATTATTGACATCTGCCTCCATTCCCCAAGCCTTACTAACCACCACCTCCCCATACCCAGCTTCTGCGTGTGTTAACCTTCCCATGCAGATTTAGGAGTCAGTGCTGAGCTGGGAGTTATTCCTCCAGCTCCAATGGATTCATCAAAAATGAGGCTTAATGGTCTACAGAGAAAGTTCCAGGACAGTCAGGGCTACACAGAGAAACCCTGTCTCAAAAAACCAAAAAGTAATGAGGCTTAAAATGTGACAGGCTAGGCTGCAGCTAGACAGTACCGTTGTAGTTTCTGCTTGGGGCTGAGGCAATGGTCATGTTCAAGCTGCCCAGATGCCTTGGTGTGCAGTCAGAGGGGAACGCTACCCATCCAGCACCACTGCCTTGCCTCCTAACCACACTGGGCAGGAGGGGCCATTCCACTCAAGCCACCACTGGGGGGGGGGGCAGAGCCGGGGCTGGGGGGGGCATGGGCGGGGCCAAGGGCATGGGCAGGGTGGGTTCTGTGCCTCTAAATGTGGCTGTGGCATCTTTTGGGCTGAGGTTATCCCGTCTTTCAGCTAGCTCCATCCTCCACTGTGATGAATGGAGCACACAGTTCTCCAGTGTTCTTTTTACACTAGTATCGGTTGTATGTGATAGGAAAGGCCCAGAGTGCCCTCACTTGTTCCGATGTTCAGGTTCAGGCACATCTGAAACCCCCACCTGATTCTGCCTGGGCAGAGGTGGGTCTCTTGTACAGAAGCCAGGGAGGCTCCCGCATCTGTTTCCTGGAGGGGAAGTGGGGAAACTTTGGGAACAGACTGGGTTTGGCTAGGGAATTGAAGTTGTAGGTATGTAGAGAGGAAGGAGAGACTGGACCTGGTGGCTCGTGCCAGTAATCTTAGCACCTAGCACGCAGAGGCAGAAGGATTGCTGTGAGTTAAGTAAGTGAGACCCCAATCTCAAACACAAAAGCAGGCTAGTGAGATAGTGGGGCAGGTGACTGGCTAGGCAGGTGGCGGAGAGGAGGCTGGGCAGGCAAAGGCCGTTGTTCAATCCCCAGACCCACACATAAAGGTAGAAGGAGAAAACCAACAATATGGAGTTTATCCTCTGACCCTACATGCGTAGGGTGTGTGTATTCATGCGTGCATGCCTTCCCTCATCATGCACGAACAAACACACACCACCACCACCACCACCACCACCACCATCAAAAACATCTTTAACAACAATAGCAATAAAGTAAAATAACCCACTTCAAGCCAAAACCAACAAAGACACTATGGAAACTGTGTTGTTTTAACTTTGTGGCATGTTATAGATCAAACTAGAAAGAACTTTATAATGATGGCTTTGTAAGTTATACAGAATTGAGAAATATTGCTTTTCCATGTCAAAGGACGTTATTATATCTGCCATCCTTTCCTTCTGCCCTTCCTCTCAGTCTGTCTCTGATTCTCTCTTTCTCTCCCTCCCCCCTCTCTGTTGCTCTGGGGGTAATATGGTGAAAGTTTGGGGGGAAGGCCTAAGCTATCCCTTGGCACTGCCTCTGGAGAGGCCGGTCTTCCCAGGACACTATTTCTCTGCTCTGTGGTCTTAGAGTGAGGGAAAACTCGGTTCCTCTTACCTGTACATGGACTTTGCAAGGAGCTGCAGTACGTTTCCATTCTGCTTCCGACTCCCTGAATGGGCTAACCTCTGCTTCTTTCTATTAAGTGAGAATGGTAACGCACGAAGCCTGGGTTTGCAGATACTTAGGGAGCAGACAGGTGGAAAACATTTAGCACTGTGCCTGCGCAGAGCACACTCTCAAGAAAGTTCATTAAAACTATCCTTGTGAGGGCTGCTAGGATGGATCTATGGGTAAAGGAGACTGCCGCCAAGCATGATGACCGGAGTTCAATCCTCAGGACCAATATGACAGAAAATGCCTCCACATTAAACAAACAAACAAACAAACTTAACTGCATGAACTACAAAATGCTTCTCTCTCTCTCTCTCTCTCTCTCTCTGTCTCTTTCTGTCTCCCTCTCTGTCTCTGTCTCTCTCTCTTTCTCTTTCTCTCGCTCTCCTAACTATAAGAGCTACAACCCCTCCCCCACACCATGTGTGTATATGCAAGGCCCAGGAAGCACATTCCTGGGTCTGTCCCTGAGACACCACATCATCTAACACACATAATCTCATGAAAAATGGAAGAAAGTTGGGCATTAATATTTAACCTGTGCTCTGCATTGCTGATATTTTATAACATGGGCTTGGTTTTGAAATTATTATTATCTTTTTTTGGATTTTGAATAACAGGATGGTAACCTTTGTATAAGTGGCTTCCACTTGTTTTACGCATGCATCCCGATGTGCAGTCACCCGGGTAGGCAGCTTGAGCTAGATCTGGGCCATTCCCAGCTCAGACCAGAGGCATGGGGGTGTGGGAATCTGCCTTAGATCTCTTGTTGCTGCTGAGTTCACAGTAACTGTGGATGAAGGCAGCGAGAGCCCAGAGATGTAGAGTGTAATGGGCAAGACTGAGCACAGCCCTTGTCAGGGATATCTGCGTCTCTCAATTCCAGTTTTGCCAAAGAACAGCCCGTGGGGAGGCCATGGGCCCTCAGCAGAATGTGTGGCTGGTGCCTAGCACTGGATAGTAAGTTCATTATGCAAGGCTGTCATGATCAACACTCATAGGTTTGAACAGGGTTTTTGTTTTTTCCATCTAGGATCAATGATTGCAAACATCACCAAGTAACACAGTTTCCCCCAACTTGCGCAGAAGCCACCCTGCTGCTCAGGTGGAGGGCTGAGGCTCCAGAACAAGGCCCCTTTCCTCTTCCCCCAGCTGTTAGTCATCCTCCTGCCCCCAAGCTGTTAGAGAATGTGTGTTTCTTTGTCTTCTTCCCACAGAAACATTCTATAGCTGGACTGTCCCTTGGCTGGTGATTGAGGTCTCTGGGCCTCAGTTTCTCCTTCAGCACTTTGAGAATAATCACGAGACCTCACTTGTGTTCCTGTGGGGTTTAGAATTAGCCGGGTAGCACAGGGAGACAAACCCCACGTGCTCATGTCTGTTCCTGGCAGCTGGAAAGTCTGATTCCATTGTAGAGAGCAGAATGAGGTCCCCAGAGGCCAGAGGGGTGCGAGATGGGGAGAGGGAGGTCAGGCATAGACTTCGCAGCAATTTATTAAACAGTTTGAAAGAACTAGCTGAGAAGTGCTTGCACAGCCCCGCGACAAAATGATAAATGTTCAAGGAGATGAAACACTGATGACCTGATTTGTTCACTATATGTGGTGTGCATGTGTGTGCACCTGTGAGTATGCACCTGTGGTGTGTGTGTGTGCATGCACACACATTGGTGTGTGCATGTGTGTGCACCTGTGTGTTTGTGTGCACCTGTGTGTTTGTGTGCACCTGTGTGTGCACCTGTGTGCACCTGTGTGTTTGTGTGTACCTGTGTGTTTGTGTGCACCTGCATGTGTGCACCTGTGTGTATGCATGTGTGTGCATCTGTGTTTGTGTGCACCTGCGTGTGGAGGTCAGAGGTTGCACTGGGTGTCTTCCTCAATCTCACCTCACCTTGCCTTTTGAGACGGAGCTGGAGATCACCAATTTGAGAGGTCAGCGAGCTCCAGAGATCCTCACTTTTTGCCACTGGGGCTACAGCTGTGTGCCACTGCACCCCGCTTTGCTATATGGGTTCTGGGATCCAAACCCACATTTATGCTCTAGGCACTTCGGGGACCACGCCATCCTCCAGCCCCATGTGTATCACATCTGTGCCCCGTAAATACGCACAAGGATTATGTGCCATTAAAATATTCATTAGGAAAACTCTCCTGTCAAACATTCCCTATGTACTTGACAAGTGTCAGTTATAATTCTGACCAAGTCACAGGGGCAGCATTCCCTGCCTTTTTACTCATACCTGAAGTAGTATGCTAAGGCTTGTCCATCTTCATCATCCAAGAGGTAGGTGGCTAAATGGTGTCAACTTGTAGGGTTGAGACTGTGAGTCCTGCTCTGGAGAGGGAAACCGCTTCAGTAAGGGGTCTAAGTCACATGGGTTGCTGGGGCTGGAGCTGGGCTTTTCTCTAGATAGCCTGCTCTTTCCATCAGAAGCATAACTGAAGCCTTTCCAACTCAGGGCCAGCTGCACCCAGCCACCACATTCCTCACTGCCAGGGCTCCCTGCTCACATCTGGGAAAATGGCCTTGCCAGGGCCATCCCTGTCCCAGGACCTAGATGGCAATTCTATAGTTACCAGACAGCGATGCTTTGGGGTGGGACACTGGCCAGGGGACAGGAAGTGCAAGGCAGCCCCTCCTTTGGGGGGCAGTAGCTCCTTGTATGAGAAGGTAAGTCATGGGGGAAAGTGCAGATTCAGAGCCCAAGGAGGTCCATGAGAGATATTCCTGGCTGTGTTCCTATTATTATTTTTTCTTTCCAGAATGTTGTACAAATAGGATCAGCAGACTGGAGTCTTGAGATTGAAGTATTTCAGGATCCGTCATAGTACTATATCAACAGTCCCTATTCTTTGCTGAGTAAGACTCCACTGTATTGTTGAGTCACATTTCTTGATCTATTCTGCTGATAAAGAATAGCTTAGCACCCTTGATGGAGGTGTGCAAACTACACTCGTCTCAGTTGCCGTTACTATCACTGAGATGAAACACCTTGACCCAAAGGATCTTGGGGAGGGAAAGTTTCATTTGGCTTACTCTCCAAGTCACTGTCCACCATGGGAGGAAGTCAGGACAGGAATCAAGCAGGGCAGGCAGGAGCTTGGAGGCAGAAGCCATGGAGGAGTGCTGCTCACTGCCCTGCTCCCCATGGCTTGCTCAGCCTGCTTTCTTATAGAACTCAGGACCATCAGCTCAGGGATGGCACCTCCCACAATGGGCTGGGTCTTGACACATCAATCACTAATTAAGAAAATGTCCTACAGGCTAACCTACAGCAGATCTCATGGAGACATTTTTCTCAATTGACATTCTCTCCTCTCAGATGACTCTAGCTTGAGTCAAGTTGACATGAAAACTAGCCTGCATGAGAAGTCTCTGTGGGTATAAGGATAAATGTTTAGAACGTAGTTAGGGATAGATAACAATAGACATGCTACAGTGGATGGAGGAAAGCCAAGGAGGCCTACACAAAGAACTATAGGCAGCTAAGGAAGGCCGAGAGCAGAAGCACACTGCTTATTCAGTGCCAAATAGTCAGCCTAGAAAACATACAAGTAACAGTATACAGACCAAGTAGGAATGTATGTATGCATTATGTATGTATTATGTATGTATGCATGCATGTATATATGTATGCATATGTATGAATAATGGCTAATGAAAAAAAGAGGGCCTCAGTTTTGAAAGAGACTGGGAGGAGTATATGGGAGGACTTGGAGGAAGGAAAGGGAGGGAGGAGATGATGCTATTAGGTTGCATTCTCGGAAAATAGAAGAAATAATTAAAAATAAGCCAGGCGTAGTGGTGAACGCCTTTAATTCCAGTACTCGGGAGGCAGAGGCAGGAAGAGTTCTGAGAGTTTGAGGCTAACCTGGTCTACAAAGCAAGTCCAGGGCAGCCAGGACTGGCTACACTGAGATAACCCTGAAAAACAAAGCAAAACAAAACAAAACAAAACAAGCAAACAAACAAACAAAGAGAAAAGAAAAAGAAAAGAAGATAATGTGTATGTAGTTTGTTTCCACTGTTAGGAAATTATACATGATGTCGTCATGGACATTATATGTGACGTTGCCAGGGACATTATACTTGATGTCGCTATGGACATCTGAGTGCACGTCTTTGTATGAAGGTAAATTTTCATTTTCCTGCTAAGGAAAGACCTAGGACTGAGATGTCTGTAATGTGTAAGGTAGCAAGCTTCTTAGGGAACCATGGGAGCAGGCTGCGGGATGGCTCAGCTCTTAAGGACACACTCTCTGCTCTTGCAATAGCTTGATTCCCAGCACCCGTGTCAGGTGGCTAACAGGGGTCTGTAACTCCATCTCCAGGAGACCTGGGTGCACTCCTCTGGCCTCTGTAAGCATAAACATGAAAGTGCACAAACCCGCGCAGGGACACACACCCATATATATTATAAAAATAAAACACATCTTAAATAGAGAAACCATCCGACTGTCTTCTGGGGATAGGTGGTCATCTTCCCATTCCCAGAGCAGTGCAGGAGGCACCTCTGATTATCACTTTTACCACTGTAAATAAGTGAGCCCTTCATGGATTGGATGGTGTCACAAAGCTTTAAGTGTGATGGTTTCCACAGAAACTAGAGGAAGCTGCCAGCCTTCCCTGAGGGAATAACTGCAACCCAGACTTCAGAACCCAGTGTTCGAAGGTTCTGGGCTGTTCAAGACAAATTCAAATTGGGGGTGAGGGGCGGGGAGTGGAAACAACCTTCAAACCCCAGCCTCCATGTTGAGGTGGAGGGAGCCTCAGACTCCATCTTGTTTTCTCATTTCATTCCACATGTGAGGAGATGGAGAGGAGACAAAAAAGTTCGGTCCCCAGGGAATGGCCTTGCTTAGCACTAGATTTCTAACAGAGAAGAAATTCTGTGGGAGAGTTTTTCTCGTGCCTCCGAGGCTGAGTCACAGTGCCAGAGGCCAGCTGGAGGCTGGTGGGCAGGGGCACCTGTTCACCTCTCCTGGTTCCTTTGAAGAGAGGGTCTCTGGGTGAGGGACAGAGAAGAGGAACAGCTCTGTGTGGCCTGGAGGCCCCAGAAGGATGGCAGGCTCTGTGGATAAGAGGGAAACACCGGGGACTGCCATGTACTGCCCATGTGACAGCTATTCACTGAACTGTTTGCAGCAAAACCTGCCATTTTCCATGGGTGACAAAGTGCTGACTAAGGGAGACTTAGCCTGAAGATCCCTCTGTCCAGAGGTTAGAGATAAATGAAAGTTACTGCCCCCATGGTCACAGTGAACAGGGGCCTCTCAGGCCCCACAGGCAGGGCTCCACTTCTTCTCTGGCTATGGGCCCCAGCTTAGAAAGTCTTCAGAACGATTGGCTGATCCACTGGCCTGGATTCTGCCAAGGGCTGACATTCATCTTGAGGGGTAGGGCCGGGTGTGAGTTGCCCCTTGTAGAGCTTCTTTGGGGCAATGGAGGAGGGCTCTGATTGCGTCACCAGTGAGAGAAGAAAGAGGAACAGAGAGGATCCCTCAAGGAATCCAAGGCCATGTTAACTTGCCCAGGAAGGCCCAGTTTACTGAGACCACGTGGGCTGCAACTTTTATTTCTCCCTAACAGCCCTTCCCCACCCCATCTCTCCCTGCATGCCCAGTCCCTGCCAGTGTGCTGTGCCTGGAATGTCATCAGGGTCAGACCTCTGGCTGTAAAGTGTGAGTCTGGAGGAGCCCAGAGTGAACAACACCTGCTGGCTGGGAAGGGAAATGCCATCGAACCACTGAAGCACCTGTTGCCACTCATGTCAGTGAGGGTGGGGACAAGAAGGAGGTGCTAGGAGGAAAGAGTGAGGATGGCAGTCTGAGCAGAAAGGGTGGCTCAGTTGTGATTGGTAGGGGTGACACAAGTTGGGGGAGAGGCAGGGAGGCAACTGTGATCATGGATCCTCAGGGGCAGAGGGATAGGCTGAGGGGGGTTCAGTTTGAACCGTCTCCTATTTTCTGAGTGAAACACAACAGAGAGGTCATTATGTCCCCAGGCCTCAGATGCTGTCTTCTGACTGCTCTTGGGGCTTCCAGACATCCTCTGGGACCATTGCTGTTTTCCTCATCTTTCAGCACAGCAGACCTGAAGTTGGGGAGGATGGGGTTTGCCTCTTAGCTCCTTTCCCCCCTGTCTTAGTTAGGGTTTTACTGCTGTGAACAGATACCATGACCAAGGCAACTCTTATAAGGACATTTCATTGGGGCTGGCTTACAGGTTCAAAGGTTTAGTCCATTATCATCATAGCAGGAAGCATGGCAGCATGCAGGCAGGCATGGTGCAGGAGGAGCTGAGAGTTCTACATCTTCATTTGAAGGCTGCTGTAAGACTGACTCTTCAGGCACCTAGGACGAGGGTCTCAAAGCCCACCCCTACAGTGACACACTTCCTCCAACAAGGCCACACCTACTCCAATGAGGCCACACCTCCTAAAACTGCCACTCCCTGGGTCAAGCGTATTCAAACCACCACACCTCTCTGGCCACACTAAAAGGGATTGTACTATTTCCTCTGTAGAATATTTGGACAGAGAAGATAGGTGAGGGTCCCATCTATAAACATCAGGGCAATGATAACAATGGTATCTTGGTGCTGTTTTTGAGTGTTCACTTCCCATCAGCCACTGTGTGAGCCTTGTACAGAGTCCCTGCTGTGTGCCCAGTTCCCAGAGGAGTGGAGGCATTGCTTGCTGAGGTAGGAAGGATCTGGAGTTAAGATGGCCTACTGAAATAGTACCACCAGTTACTGGCCAAATGGTCAACCAAGTTAGCCAAGTGTCAGGTTCAACCCATGACAAGGTACCAGCAGTTTGAGAATTGTTGCAGAACTTCCTGCCGGGCTGGCTCCGGGCACAGGACATATCCAGGAAGAAAGTCTCTCCAGGGAATCCCCAGATGTATAAGGCTCCACCTCCAGCCACCACCTGGCCCTGGCCCTAGGAGCAGCTACTTGATATTGCTGAACAGACAACAGATCTGTCACTGGACAAGTCCCTGAGCCAGCACAGCTGTCAGCATGGAGGAGTGGCCACATGCCACAGCCATGGCAAGTTTGCCCTTGAATGTGACAGGCGTAAACAGAGACCTCAGAATTTGTGACTCTTCTCCCTGAGTGATGGACGGATTCTCCAGACTCTGTTCCACCCCTTGCTGCCAGGGGAGGTGAGTCTGGCTCAAGAGGTGTGGGTCAGAGGACAATATGCACCCTCCATGTGACTTGGGGGTCACTCATGTTAGTGGGTAGGGCTGGCCAAAACAGGGGCTGACAGGTTTGAGGCTGATGTCAGCTGCACCTCTAGACTGCCCCCAGACAGCACCTTTCCCTGCTTGGTAAACATTAACAGGACACAACTCTTCCTTGCTTGCTTCCTTCCAGCAATGCATCCATCTAGCCAATATTGGTGGAATGTCCACCCTTTGCAGGCATGAACTAGGTGCTGGCGAAAGAACAGCAGGCAAGTCCTCTGAGATCTGCAGGGGGTGAGGGACAGACACTGACACACACAACAAAGGAACAAAAGCTTTGGGGAATTAGAGCATGGCCAAGAGTGACCAAGGACGTGTCCTTTAAGTGGTGACAGTACAGTGCTGGTCCCTTGTGTTTTAGAGCAAAAGTGGGCTAGCTGTAGGAAGGAGGAGATGTAAAGGACCACAGGCAGGGGTGATGCTGGTGGTGCTGGTGATGATGGTGATGGTGGTGGTGGTGATGATGGGGATGGGGATGGGATGGGGGTGGGCATGGGGATGGTACATGCATCTCACTCACATTGGAGAGCACAGGCCTTCTGGCTGGAATGAACGTGTGTGTGTGTGTGTGTGTGAGGGGGAGAGTGATGTCAGAGATATCTGTGGAGACACACCTTCCTGGGGCTTCTTCTTCATAATGTAGGGAGCTGGAGGTTCATCCCACTTCTTGGAAGATGGGAAGCTGCTTTATGTTTTGAAATGGTTTCATAAGAGCAGATGTGACTAGCAACATCCAAACTGGCTGAAATTTCTGAGCTGCCAACACACACCCATGCCTGGAAAGCTCAGTGCAGTTTCCTGGGGAGGGTCATGCTGGCCAGATAGAACACAGCAAGTCTAAGATTGTTTTAAACACATAAAGCTTTGTGGTAGTGTCATTACACACAGACCTATCCTTTTGAGTGTTCCTTTAGGAGACATATGAGCAAGATCTAATCCAGTCCAGGGAAAACGGGCCGTCAGAAAGCCTCGGGAACCTGTCCATCCAATAACTGCAGATGGTGAATGTGAAGTGAGGGCTGGAAGTGGGATACAGGACCTTCCGAAGCCTGGGCACACTGGCCCAAAGGAATATTAACATTGGCTCTGAATGTTGATGTTTCCTGAGGTTTGAGCAGCAACCTAACTCAACACCGGATTAGTGACAGTTAGTGGGGTTTGAGAAAGCAGAGATGGGTATATCACCTAGGGAAGGGAGAAGAGCTAGCTAGAGCTGAGAAAGGAAGGGGAGACTTAAGCTGTGAGAAATGTGTTCTGTAACGTGATAGGAGATCAGATGAAACAGCATAAATTTCTCACCCAGGAGTTGTGCTTAGTCCCTGGGGTAACTCCTGCTGCCTCTGGGCTGGTTCCTCTGGTCCACAGGTCAAAATGTAACCTTGCAATCTCTGTGATGATGGATACGTTCTTTAGATGATTTTGTGCAAGGAAATGAGGGCTCTCTGGAGACAAAGCTGAGCTAGATCTTAGGGTGAAGATACCTTCAGGTTGGAAGTCAAAGAGGCAGGTCTTCAGAGATGTTCCTGGAACACCAGGATGTGCAGAGGCCAGCCCTCTGAGGATCTCCTCCATCCCCTGTTGGGATGACCAAGCAGGGGCAATCTAAAGGTAAAAGCTAGGGAGCAAAAGGGACCAACTAAGTATGTAGGCGAGCTCGGCTCCAGAAGACTACTGATAAATAGAAGCACGTGAGGATTGTGCTAGCCTCCTCACCATTGCTGTCCCTGTGGTTTACAGAAGGATTCAGGCCAAGTCACATGGCTAGAGGCACATACACATCTAAATTGCTGCCAGCCGCCCGGGTCTCCTATGCAAACTTGGGTTGATTTGCTCAAATTGTTTGCTTGATGGAAGGAAGACAGTGCATACAGAGCTGAGCAACCCCTTGGAAAGTTTATTGGCCCTCGTCAGATAGTCTGTGACAAGCGACTGGTGGGAGAAAATGCTCTGCAGGCCTCGCTAGCACACAGGAATGCACACTCAAAGCCATGGACTCAGATAGTACACGCTACCTTTGGCCCATCTAAGCTTTTGCCACTAGGGAAAGGGTGTTTATCACACCAAAGAGAAATTGAAGTGTCTTGAGACTAGGTGAAGCTTCAAGGAAGGTGTCACTATCCCAGGGCACGCACAACTTATCCTCCAGGGTCTCATTCCTCAAATAGAATCATACATGCTGAGCTGTGCAAATATCCACTTTGATGGGCTTTTGAAAAAGAGAATTATGGCAAATTCAAAATTACAGAGGTTTGATATATAGTCCCAATTTTCATTATATTTTAAAACTGAGACGATCTCCCCAAAAGGCCAGAATTGAACAGCAACCTCCCTCTGCAGCTACGGTGCAGTCCCCACCTCCCACTCCCAGTCCGAGCCACTCCCAACTGCTCACCTTGTTGATGCTCTTGAGCTCTGTGATGTATGATTTTACACTGCCAGTGGCCACACCAGTGAGGGCAGGACAGGGTGATTATCATTATCTGCAGGTTAGAAAGCCAAGGCCCGAAGGCTCAGAGGACTTGCCTCAGGTAACAGGCAAGGAAAGGCACATTGGTAGCTTATTCCATCATCCTGTCTCCTTGTTCAAAATGAGCATCCCTTATTTTATTTGACCTGTGTCTTAGGGTTACTATTACTGTGATAAAACATCATGACCAAAGCAACTTGGCGAGCAAAGGGTTCCACATCATTGTTCATCATCAAAGGATATCAGGACAAGAACTCAAACAAAGCAGGAATCTGGAGGCAGGAGCTGATGCAGAGGCCATGGAGGGATGGGTGCTGCTTACTGACTTGCTCCTCATGGCTTGCTCCGCCTGTTTTCTTATAGAACCCAGAACCACCAGCCCAGTGATGGTCCCGCCCACAGTGGGCTGGGCCCTCCCCATCAATCATTAATTAAGAAAACACACTACAGGCTTTCTTATAGCTTGAGCTTATGGATGAGATTTTGTTTGTTTGTTTGTTTGTTCGTTTCATTTGAGGCTCCCTTCTCTCTGATGACTCTAGCTTGTGTCAGGCTGACATAAAACTAGTTAGCAAAACCTAATGACTTGCCCAGAGTCGAGTCCATTTCTCAGCCTCCTTGCCACTAGATAGGGCTTTGTTATTACATTGCCAGTGATGAAGTTGGCAAAAGTGTTACAATGACCTTTTTACACAAACTTCTTATTGATTCTTTGTGAGTTTCACATCATGCACCCCAGTCTCACTCATCTCCTCCTCCACCCTTGCAACCTCCCCACCAAAATAAAATAAATAAATAAATAAATAAATAAGCCACTTCAGTGTGGAAGCTGCAGTGGGTCACAGTGTGTCACACAGTACAACCTTTTGTCTATGCATCTTTACTTGCAAATGTTCACTGGTCTGGTTTGAGGCCTCTGGCTCCTGCTTCTGGCTCCTCACTGGGACTCCTTTAGGATATCCTGTTGTTGCCCTGTGTCAAGGAGGTCCTGCAGCTTTGGATCTGCAGGACTGGTCCCTTCACATGCTCCAGCAGTTTAGAGATGGGGTAAATGTTGGGGTGGGCCAACTCAAAGCCCTGGATTTGGGCCCGGGTAGTAGCTGAGTTGGTCAGGCCTCCTGTACCCACACTAGCAGAGTGAGCTCTCTCTTGCTACCCTGGCTCGTTCACCAAATGCCACAGCCAGCCAGGGACTGGGCCAGCTCCCCTGATTTTATGCTCAGGCTGGCTCACCCATGCCCCACCACCAGGGCCAGTCTACTTTGCTGTCTGGGAAAAGTATGGAGCCCACTCTCCCGAGTGCTGTACCTAGTGACAGACAGGGCCACCTCTATATAGCCCTTAAACATTAACAGGGTCCCAGGTGATGTCCACATGGCCTTTGGTGGCAGTATGGGCCACGGACATTGACACAGACTCCTCCTGGTGCATGGCCACGGTCCCAGACATGGCCCTCAGTGGACAAGAACCATTTTTTAAAGTATCATTAAAAAGACAGTCTGTCCCTTGTTTTCTCCTCTTGTCTCCATTCCTCATGCCTGAAATGCAGATGTAATGGATGGTGCTTTTTTTCAGCCGTATTGGGTCACAAAGAGACCTGAAACTAGAAGCTGTGCTTGTCAAAACTGAGCGATAAGAGCTGGATTTCCTGATGAATGTATTTATCTGCAATATCAGCCCTGGCTCACATCCTAAAAGGCTTCTTTTATGATCACCAGGAAAGCACAGATGTGTAAATCAGGTCTCAATCTTTGCAGCAGATGCAGCGTTGAGGCCAGGATTCACACTCAGTCTTCCTGGGATTAACAGAGCCTGGGTACATCATTTATTCCTCTGTCCAGCCTCTATTCAGAATTGCAATGGCATCAAATCTCAGAATTCTTCCTGGCCTGGCCACAATACCCCTCCTTGGCAAGAACAAATGAGCCACATGCATGCCCCGGCTACTGAGTCAGAGGCAGACTGCTAGTCCACCCAAACTACAAGGCTGACCCAAACAAGGGCAATTTGGGAGCCACGGATATGGGATCCGAAGTTCCCGTGTCACCTTGCTGTAGAGACAGTGGACTCTAAGATTTGGTTCTGGGATGCACTCCAAGGCTGAATGACAGATAAAGCATGGCTGTAATAATGACCAACAGCAGGACACCTTCAAGCAGATCCCAGTAGTCTGCAGTGGCCGCTGCCAGCTGCCGCTGTTTTAACTCATGCAGGGTGTTCCCGAAGTTGACAAGTGTCCTTTTAGTTCACAGTAATGGATCTCTCTTGTTTAAGTGGTTGGGACGATCAATTTTACTGTTGGCAGAAGGAAACCCGCACGGGCAGATATTGAGATGTCTCCAGGGGCCGTGAATGGATACAGCCTTCTGGCTGGAAAAATCTCCAGGTTTGCACTCAACTGCCTCCAATATTAAAAACAATCACAATGGAATTGATAGCATCACTTGCAGAAGCCGCGCCATCTTTCTTCTTGCTGTCTCCTCTTCCAAGTATGACCTAAGATACCTCTGTTATCCACACTTATGGTCACTCTGGTATCATGTCCTTCTACACCACCATCTATGGGGACTGCTCTAATTAAAGTCATTGGCTATGTCCTTCTGCTAACCCTATCAGGATTTTTATTTTTATTTCATGCTCTTAGGCCTCTCTCTAGCTCAGTGGTTCTCAACCTTCCTAGCACTATGACCCTGAATACAGTTCTTCACATTGTGGTGATCCCTAACCACAAAAACATTGTCTTTGCTACTTTATAGTTATAATTTTGCTACTGTTATGAGTCATAATATAAGTATCTGATATGCAGATGCTCTTAGGTGACCCCTGGGAAAGGGTCATTCTACCCCAAAGAGGTTATGATCCACAGATCAAGACCCACTGCTCTAGAGTCTGATGCTATTAGTCACTCCTTCAGTGAAGTGTTTGGCTTCTTAATTTTCTGACAAAAGGATCATGTGGTTTTTCTCTTGACTCTCAGGTCAACTGGTCTCTGTCTTCATCCTGGCTCTACAGAAGTCCATCTTTTGTCCCCAATTACCTCCCTCCCCTCTTCTTTCTCTCTTCTGGTCCATGGAGCCATCTCCTTGAATCCTTATGTTTATCTGACTGATGCCTTCTTGGTCAACTTCTTCCATCTGCAAACATCCTCCTTTGAGGTGGAGATTTGATGACAGAAAGTCTACCTGGGATGCTTCTGTATTCTGAGGGGTTGGAAGGACCAGCATTGCTCACAGCCCAGTTCTCAGTGTTATGGTACCACAAAGGCTCCAGTTGTCCCTGAAACCCCCTCGGATCTGGGATGGTCTTTCTGTGTAATTCGAGCGGTGGCAAAGGCACCAGGCTTTTCTGCTCTGGGAGCACAGGTTACTGGGCAGGAGTTACCCTTGGAGAGCCAGTGTCACCTAGGGTGATGGAGATTCCTTCGGTCAAAGGCAGCTTCACTTCCAAGATCTGCCCAGTTAGGGTTGCCAGTAGGAGCCCATGCTTGCTGAGGGTTTGGCTCTGATGAGGAATCTGGGCGACCCCGTGGCACCCACCGTTCAGTCTCCAGTTGGCGAGTGCTACTGCAGGTCAGTGGCATGGCCAGATGTCTTCCATTGCAGCCCATCATTTGCACTCTGGCTCTGGAACCTTCTCTGCCCCCACCCCTAGCCCATGTTTCTGATGATTCTGCTCATGAGTTCTATTCTGTTCCTGAGGGTCTGCTGACTCTGAGGAGTTGCTGTGTTAGGCATGGGCTTCTTGGCAGAGCTTGCTGAAAATTGGCTCTTGGGCATGATATCAACCTACCAAGTCCAGGGAGGCCAATCGGGCTTCCCTAGTCAACAGAGGGCACAACAGGCAACATAGAGTCCACCAGGTCCCAGGAGGGCCACATTTATCAACTTGGAAATCTCCTTGTCACCCTAAAGTCAGGTGTGTGTGGGGGACTATGTACCAGGGAGTTGGAGTGGACAGGTATGAGTCTGGAGGCCTGGGGTGGGAGCCCACATGATAGGTTATAGATCCTGCTTCCTTAGCTGCAGGGATGAGCCTGTAACCTTTATGACTCGGCCAAATAAAACCACACTCAGAGCTTGTGCCTTCTAGGTACAAAAATGCACTTGGGACCCTTGTGCACAAGTATGTGATCAGAACCTCTGATTCCACCACTGACATATGCAGCAGCCTCTTCATGCTTTTGCCATAGACAGACCTAGGCACAGGCACAGGAGACACAGATAGAGGCACAGGCACAGGAGGCACAGATACAGGCACAGGTAACATAGACCCAGGCACAGGCACAGAAACAGGCACAGGAGCAGACACAGATACAGGCACAGGCATAGATACAGGCACAGGAGACACAGATACAGGCACAGGCAATATAGACCCAGGCACAGGCACAGGAGCAGACACAGATACAGGCACAGGCATAGATACAGACACAGGAGCAGACACAGTCACAGGAGACACAGATACAGGCACAGGCACAGGAGCAGACACAGGCACAGGAATAGGAGACACGAATATAGGCAACATAGACCCAGGTACAGGTACAGGCACAGGCACAGTCAAGTAACTAACAAATATCTGTAGGCCTGTGTCCCTACCCATAACCTATCTGCCCATGTCCAGGAAGGAGACTCACTTCCTTCAGAAATCACACACACACACACACACACACACACACACACACACACACACATACACACGTACTCATGGGTGGTGTGGACACCTGTGCATAGCCATTTGGAGACCCAGAGTAAAGGTGTTAAAATTGCATGGTGGTACATTTACACAATGGAGTACTACTCAGCTATTAAAAAGAATGAATTTATGAAATTCCTAGCCAAATAGATGGACCTGGAGGGCATCATCCTGAGTGAGGTAACACATTCACAAAGGAACTCACACAATATGTACTCACTGATAAGTGGATATTAGCCCAAAACCTAGGATACCCAAGATATAAGATACAATTTGCTAAACACATGAAACTCAAGAAGAGTGAAGACTGAAGTGTGGACACTATGCCCCTCCTTAGAATAGGGAACAAAACACCCATGGAAGGAGTTACAGAGACAAAGTTTGGAGCTGAGACGAAAGGATGGACCATCTAGAGACTGCCATATCTAGGGATCCACCCCATAATCAGCTTCCAAATGCTGACACCATTGCATACACTAGCAAGATTTTGTTGAAAGGACCCAGATGTAGCTGTCTCTTGTGAGACTATGCCGGGGCCTAGCAAACACAGAAGTGGATGCTCACAGTCAGCTATTGGATGGATCACAGGGTTCCCAATGGAGGAGCTAGAGAAAGTACCCAAGGAGCTAAAGGGATCTGCAACCCTATAGGTGGAACAACATTATGAACTAACCAGTACCCCGGAGCTCTTGACTCTAGCTGCATATGTATCAAAAGATGGCCTAGTCGGCCATCACTGGAAAGAGAGGTTCATTGGACATGCAAACTGTATATGCCCCAGTACAGGGGAACGCCAGGGCCAAAAAAATGGGAATGGGTGGGTAGGGAAGTGGGGGGGGGAGGGTATGGGGGACTTTTGGGATAGCATTGGAAATGTAATTGAGGAAAATATGTAATAAAAAATATTTTTAAAAAATTGCATGGTGGGCGTTTAACAAAGCAGTCCTGCCAGAGGACAGAAGAACCAGGGCTGAGGGCTGTTCCTGCCTCAGGAGGGAGGGGTTAGCTTTTGCTCTTTCTTCTCTTTGGGGGCTGGCCTTCTGAAGCAGCAAGTATTCCTTCCCTGGTTCCCCAGAGACAGGGCTGTTCTCTAAATACCAAGGCGAGCGAATGGAGGCTTCAAAAGGTCATTACCGAGCATGGAGAGGGTGGTATTTAGCTAAGAAGTGGCTCCAGGATGGGGAGCATCAGGCCTCAGTGGGAAGCCTTTGTTACTAGCCTTCTTTGCCACCTGGGTCCTTATGAATAGAGCCTAGAGGGCTATAGCAGGCTCTGGCTGAGAGGAACAGAAATCCCTGTCCTTCAGGTCACAACTGTCCCTGAATCTCCAGGCATAACTTCCAGATGAGGAGGAGGAAGAGGAGGAGAAAGAAGAGGAGGAGGAGGAAGAGGAGGAGGAAGAGAAGGAGGAGGAGGAGTGTGGGAGCAATAACCTTACAGATTTCCTGGGGAAGTAACCCAAGGGAGTGGCCCTATGCTTCCTTGGGGGATAAGTATGAAGAGTTGAGCTTCAGCTGCCAGCCAAGCTGACAGGAGCCTGACAGAAGCCAAAAGGCTCATCTTTTTGTTTCCAGACCTGGTCAGAGTTTTCTGGGAACAGTTGGCTATCCTTTCCTTTGGGCGTATTTCTCCCCCTCGTTCACTGGTAGCTGAGATGGTAATAAACACACAGACCACTGAAAACACACCAAGAGGCAAATGGAGAAGTCAAATCCCTCTGAGGTCTTTCTTTAGGGCAGTGCCTTTCTGGGCTATCTGACCTGAGGGATTCAATCTTGAGGCCAGGGTGCTGGCAGAAGCCATGCCAATGAGAGCTGCCTGCTGATACAACTCTTTTGCATGAGGAAGTGGAGAGGTTCACTTATCACCTGTGAAGATGGGGCAGAGGCACAAGCAAGGAGACAGGGCCAATGTGGGGTGGGGATACCGCTGTTCTTCAAGTGTCTGTACAACCCTCTGACCTCCAGGGGTTCCCCGGCCTCTGGCTTTTCTTTTTGTATGGCGACTGGGTACACAGGCTAGGAAGGCAGAAGCAAATGGGAGTTGGGAGCATGCTGCATCTTTCTTGCCTATCTGGTTGTAGCCATAGGTCTGTCTCTAGAGGCCCCTCCATTACAGCAATGCACACGGTATTGCTTCTCCCTCCTGGCTCAGACAGCTGGCTGGGGTTCTGAGGTGCTGGGGGTTGGGGAGACAATGAACACTGGGGATACATACTACTGCTTACACACCTGCAATCTCAGTCCTTGGGAAGCTGAGTCAGGAGGATTGCTAGAGATTCGAGGTTAGCTTAGATTTCACGGTGAGTTCCAGACCAGCCAGCCTTCTTCACTATAGTCTCAAAACAAAACAACAAAACCTACCAACCACAGCAGCAAGAGGCTCATGCACATGAAGTGGATGAAACCTTCAATTTGAGGAAAACTTGGGGTGACTGGGATCCATGTCTCTGACCATGTGACTCCCATTCCTGCCCCCAGCCCCATCCCTAGGTGATGCCAGGAGTAGGGAGGTGGGAGAGTGCCAGGGAGAGGTAGGCCCTTAGCAACTGTCCCCAGAGGGGAAGTTGTTTTTCTGGGTCCTGTAAGACTGCAAGGGAGAGGAGGTGCTGTGCAGGATATGAGCACACACGCATGCGCACACGCACACGCGCGCGCGCGCGCACACACACACACACACACACACTCTCTATTCTCCACTGATGACGCATAATGCAATCAGATGACATTTAAATATTCATGTCATAGAAAAGCATGCAGCTGCAAGTGTGAGACTCATGGGCTGGGGGCCACATTCTGCACCCTCACAGGGCAGCAGAATCTCGGAGTGACAAAGGAGTTGTTATTTGCATCCTTCACTGCGGTATCATCAGCGAAAGATCTGTCCCCACCACATTGTCTCCATCCTAGTCTATTCCATGGGCAGTCATCCTTGCTATGAACAATTAAAGTCTCCATCACAGCCCCAGGGAGTCTCCACCCAGGCTTAGCTTTGGCTCAGAGAGCATTGAGGACGACACCTCTCCTGATGTTTCCAGAGCTTTCAGCTAGGGTTTTCCTAAGAGACATTTAAAAAGGCCCCCCCCACCCACCCAAAGGAGGTAAGGTCCCACATGAAGATCTTGTATCTGCATGTTAGTGCTTGTCCCTAGATTGCCACCACACTAGGATGTGTAAAATCTGGCTTCCAGAGGACAACCAACAGGAGAGGGAAATGACATTAGATTGGGAGTTGGGAAGCTTGGATCTTAATCTGGCCTGAACACTTCTGGCTGTGTGACCAGGAGGAAGTCGCTTCACCTCTCTGAGGCTCCATGTAGTACAGGGACAGTTGCTTCTATTGTAAGGCTTCCGTGAAGGGAGAGCTGATGAGCTGGGGGCAGCCTGCTCCTTGGCTAGAAGGGACATGCAGCTGAGTGGTGGGTTCTTTGAGTGTCCTCTGGAGGCAGAGGGAGGAGAGGTTTGGGCAACATGGCACTCCCGTGCACACTCTCAGGTCCCAGATGGTGGTCAGGGGCAGGGAAACATGTGGATGAGAACAGAAGACACATCTACACTTAGTTATGTAGCTGAAGTGCTGCTGTCCGCACTCAGGGACAGGGCAGGGGTGGCAGACTGGGACAGATGGGACAGATCTCTAGACCACAGAGAGGTTGCTCTTCCACCAGCTTTGTGACTTTGAACAAAAGTCCTGACTTCTCAGGCCCTCCATCAGAAAATGGTAGGATAGGCACGGACAGAATGGCTGGCAGGTGTTCTAAATCTCGGATGGTCATTCAGTAATTAAGTTTAGCAGGAAGTGGTCTAGAGTGGGGCAGGCCTCTGTATACTCTGTATACCGGGGGGGGGGGGGGGGAGGCAGCAGTGGAGGCATGGAGCTGATGTCACTTATGTATTTGTTTATTTATTGTGTGTTTACCTATGCGTGGGCACAGGTGTTCAGGTATGAATCTATATGGATGGTGGATATGCCTTCAGCAGCTGATCTTTTGAGACAGGGTTTCCTACTGAATCTGCAGCTTGCTGGCTACACTGACCAGTCAAGCAAGCCCTAGGGGTGCCCTATCTCTGTCTCCCTAGCATTGGGTTTTGGGCACACAATGCTGTACTTGGCTTTTAACTTGGTTGGGTATTGGGAATCTGAGCTCAGGTGCTCACGCCTGTGTGGCAGACACTTCACTGGCTAAGCTGTCAACACAGCCACCAACACAACTCAGAGAAAGAGTCCTAAAGTGGTGTGGGTTATAGTCCAACAGCTCATCTGGCATGGGCCACCATGTTCGCCACTCCGGTCTCCTCAAGCCTTCTGTCCTTCTTCAGGTGAGCAGCGGTTTTTCAGTTGATCACCCTCTCCAGGTCCCACCTTCCACCCCTGCCACCTTCTTCATGAGGACCATCCTCTCATAGATCCCCCCCCCCTTTCTCTTCCCACCGTCGTCCCTATAGGCAAGAAAACTCCCATGGATATTTTCATGGCAAAATGACATGAAGGAAGCAGTGCCTTTGTCTCGAAGCCAAATTTCAACCATTTTTACTCACAGTCCACAGGACCTTGTCTCTGCACCTAGGTAGTTGACCTGCTCTTTCTGGACCTTCCTGGATCCTAAGAAACATTCCTGATGGCCCTTGCATTCTCTCATGCTGACCTCTAGTTGTCCTTGGACTGGGGATCTTTGGACAAATCTTTGCCTTTGATTTCTTTTCTTAAAATATTAATTGCGTTCCATTACTTTATTTCATTTTAAAGTTTTACAGCTATAGGTATTTTACCTTCATGTGTATCCATACACCACACATAGGCCTGGGGTCCACGTGTTATCAGAGACCATTGGATCCCCTGGAACTGGAGTTGCACCATGTGGATGCTGGGAATTGAACCAAGGTCCTCTGGAAGAGCAGCCAGGGCTCATAACTGCTGAGCCATCTGTCTGCCCCAGCCTTTGGGTTTGAAGGCAGCCCGGTTTCCTGCATCTCTACCCACCATGCCCTCTGCCCAGCCTTTGGCTTCAAAGACTGCTCAGTCCCCTGAGTCTCTACCTACCATGCCCTCTGCCCAGCTTTTGGGTTTGAAGGCAGCCCAGTCTCCTGCATCTCTACCCACTGTGCTGCCAGCTCTTCCAACGCTTTTCTTTAGACAAGTCTCTTCAGCATTGCTGCTTTTTCTTTCTGTCCATAAAGTGATCACAATTTCTACCTGTGCTGCCCTTGACTCTCCCCAGCTTAGGCCTCTCTCCTGAATACCCACCTGCTCTGCTGTCCACTGGGCATCTCTCCCAGGATGCCTTTCAAACTTACCACGCCCTTCAGGTTTATCATCTCCCCTATGGTATGTTCTGAGTCAGAGGATGCCTCCCTTTAACAGTCTCCAAAGACAAAGAACTAAGACCCCTCCTTAATCCCGTCAACTCTCCTGTCTCTCCATCTAGTCTGTGAGACTCACCTGCATCTCTTGAATTTGTCTTGCTTCTCTGCTTGTGTTTTTTGAGACAAAGGCTCACTATCCTACCCAGGCTGGCCTTGAACTCACAATTTTACTTCCTTAGTCTCCCAAGTGCTATGATGACACTGGCATATATGGCTTTTTATTCTCTTGGTGGGGCAGTCAGGTGCTCTACCAGCTATAGCACTAGCCTTTCTGCATATGAATATGAGGGCTCTGGGCCAGGATGCCACCATCTAGAGCCCTGACACAGCTTATAGTGTTGTCCCAGTTCTAACCTAGTTGTCAGATCTCAGTCATACCTCAGGGAGTGCTCTGCTCCAGGGAGACCACCCTCTGTTCCATCCATCCACCAGAAGTAGCCGAACCTGAGCACATCTGGACATCTAGTTTTTTTTCATCAGTGGGGAAACAGACACATTACATGTATATGCTAGTGTGTGACAGTGAGTGTGTGCTGTGTGGGTATCATGTGTACATGTGAGTGTGCATGGGCTGGAGAGTCAGGATGATCAAGAAGAGACTCATGTCCCTAGAGTCCCCCAGAGACACTTCCCAAGAGCCTGTCTCCCCACTGTGGCCCTCCCACTCCAGAGAACAAAGAGCTTTCCAGTTGACTGGCGCCTGTGTTAGCTGAGACAAGGGTTGTACATCTCAATTTCTATCACATGAAAATGAAATCAAGAATGTGGGAACAGACCCGGGAGAGAGGAGTGGGGGGAGGGGGATGAATGCTTCTCCACAGTAGAGACCCCTCGTCCCCCCTGTACCTCCCACAAAAGCCACCTCTGTTGAGACAGCAGCATTCTCTTTTGGGGAACCTTCAAAGAAGGTGGCATTTACATTCCGAAACACAGGGAGAGTTAAACGCTGCGACAGCAGTAAGAAAAGCAGCCAGGGATAGGGAGCGTGTGGTGAGCTGCCAGCTCACGCACTCCGCCTGCACAAACCCGCCTTGATGTTGCAGCCTTGACTAGACAGAAGATGTTTGCCTTCTCAATTAGGAAAGATCCACAGCTTCACGCCTGCCTGGGAGGTGGCAGAGGCACTAGGATTAGCACCGGGGGAAGGACAAGGGAGGTGACAGAGTCAACAAATGTCTCCTCATCTCCTTTCAGCCCCTGCCTGCCCCAGAAAACATTTTTGGTTTCCTGGTGGGTCTTGCCCTTCTGCCCTCTCCTCTGCCTTTTCACTCCATAAACTCGAACTCAGGGCTGCTTCATACTTTATGCAGACTCTGTGGGTAGATCTGGGGGTCACAGAAGAATAAAACAAGATCCCTTCCCCGGGGAACTCAGAGCTAGTCAGAGACTGATGGAAAAATAGATGAACCCAGAAATAGCCAGGCCTCTCCTTTCCCTGAAGGAGCAGGTCAAGGGACATAGAAAAATTTCCCGAAGGTTCCCACTGGTTCCTGGGAGGGCTTGCACCTGTCAGGATTAGGCACAGACTGGAGTCGAAGGGCCTGGGTTCAAGTCTCAGCTCTGCCACAGAACGGTTCTGCCTCTCTTGTCCATGCTCACAGCAGGTGGGCTACTATAGTCCCCAGTGGTAGGGCTGGTGTCTGAGTTGAATGAGCTGCTTCCTGCTGGGGCAGAATGTCAATCATGGTCATTTTTGTATCTTTGTCATTTGGAGCCCAGCTTCTGTTTGCATTGAGTTAACTCCATTTGCACATCTTCTTACCCCCTGTGGGCTTGACCCCCACCCCCAGTCAGCCCAGATGTGGACTTCAATTCTTTTCTTTACACTTCACACACACACACACACAAATGGCCTCACCCCTAAAACAAAGCTTGGCTGGGCATACAAAATCTCTGCGGGTAGCTGTATTTTCAAAGGATGGGATTTATATATCGCGGAAAGCCACATGCAAAAGCCCATTCCCCAGAGCCCCTCAGATATCCCTGTCCGCCCTCCACGCCTCTTCCCAGGGCTTTGTTTTCTTATTTCCCCCTCTGCTCTCTCTATTCGCCGCCTTCTGTTTCCTCTTGCCCCCAGCAGAACAGTTTAGCAGTCTCCCGCTTCCTTGTCTCTGATCAAATCAAGCCCTAGGGATGTTATCTCCCTCCCAGGGCCTTATCAAGGTATTTCCCTATACAAAGACACTCTCTTTTCTAAGAGGGATTGGAGTGTCAGATGGTTGTGTCAGTTAGGATCCGACTAGGCAAGGGGAAATCTTTAATGTGGGGCACTGGTTGCAGGTGGCAGAAGGGTAGCAGGGCCTTGGGGCTCTTTCAGTGGGCCAAACAGTAAGATAGCACATATGGATGAAGAACCTCTGTCTCCCGGCCCCACCTTGCAACCCTGCTCCTCTGTACTGCAGTCACGTCGTGGCCCATCTTTGTCTTTGTTAAATGTGTATATGGTCACCATTAGTCTAGGTGAGGAGGTTACCTGGGGACAGCCGATGGGAAAGAGAGTTAGAATAAAGGCCAAGAGGCTGTGGTTGACCAGGGAAACAATATGATCTTCTAACCTGGCTGGCTTCTGGAAAGGCATTGCTCTCTTTTGGCCCAGGATGTGATGGGTTGGAGGCATGTTAGCTCGGTCTTTTTTGACTGATGGGGAAACTGGGCTCAATGGGAAGCAGAGCTCTGCCCACACTGGGCAAACAGGGACTATAGCTGGGGCTCCGCTTCAGTCCTGGGTGGTCATCCCAGCGGCACATTATGGGAAGGAAAGATTCAAGAAGGACAGAGAGGATGAAGGTGCCCCTATGCCCACTGGAGGGAGACCCCAGAGGGTGAGAAGCTCAGCTGGACAGAGTAGAGCTGGAAGGAGCCTTGGAAGGACAGACCAACCAACAAGGGAAGCCACATCCAAACAGTCAGAGATGTGGTGTCCCTACTTTTGTGGCAGAGAAGATGAAGCAACCAGCAAGGGAAGAATGGCCGGCAGGTGAATGGCAGCTGTGGGGGAGGAGGGGCCAATCTGCTCTCTAAACAAGCCTGGCAGCACACATGCCTGTCATCCCAGAGTTTCAGAGAAGGGGCAGGTGATTCATGAGTTCAAGGACAGCCTGGGCTACAGATCCAGACCCCGTGGCCAAAATAACAACCAAACCAGGAACAAACCTTAAGTGAGAGCCTAGCCCTTGTCCATTGATGGACCCTAACTAACCTAGCATCCTTGCCACAAGGAAAAGAATGGAAAGGAATGCAGGCAATTGAAATAGCCAGTTCCAAGCTGGGTGCTAGTGGCACACACCTTTAATCTTAGCACTTGGGAGGCAGAGGCAGGTGGATTTCTGTGAGTTTGAAGCCAGCCTGGTCTACAGAGTGAGTTCCAGGACAGCTAGGGCCACACAGAGAAACCCTGTTTTGAAGGGGAAAAAAAACAACCAAAACCAAACCAAACCAAAGCAAAAAAACCAAACAAACAAAGAAGAGAGAGAGAGAGAGAGAGAGAGAGAGAGAGAGAGCGCCAGTCCCCAGGTTAGCCTTGAAAAAGCTGGTCCTTTGTTTTGTTGCTATGACAGGGTCACTACATAGCCTTTGCTGGCCTGGAACTCCCTATGTAGACCAGGCTGGCCTTAAAGACACAGAGCTCTGTTTGCCACCATATCTAGCTACCTGGTTCTTGATGAAAACTAACTAACTAATAAATGAATGCCAGTCAACTTCAGCAGAAGGGGCTCTGCCCTGAAGTCGGTGCAATCTCTCAAACATAGGGAAAGACCAGAAAGCTGGCCTTGAGCCATGGTGGGAGCTAAGATGGTGGGTGGGTGGATTGCGGCTTCCGGGCTGCAACAGCTTGGCAGCCTAGCCAAGAGCAACTTCCTGCCACGCCTTTCTCTGTACCATCCTTCTAGGATGACATGGAGGGCAAGCAGAGGCTGTGCTGAGGTCAGAAGGAGGGAAAGCTTAACTCCAGACCACAAGTGAGGTCACCTGGAATTTTCCTTCAACCACGATAGCACTCAGTGAAGGAGAGGTAACTTCTTGCCTTCCCAGCTCCAAGACAGAGTGATATATATTTTAAACGGGATCTTGGTGAATTATCTTCCTACAAATACTAACAGACTGGAGTTTTTGATCTCCCCTCAGTTCCCCAGGGATGGCTCCTCCTCCATCTCAGGTCCCTGTCCTGATGCCGAGCACTCACCTTGCTCCCTCAGGCTCTTCTGGGAACATGGTTTTTCATTTACAAGGCCACAATATCTGCACAGACAATCATCTCTCTCCCTCTGCTTTCCTTGGGCAGCTCGCTACTGTTCACTCGGCAGCCCGGGCATATTTAAAAGGGAGAAACTTTAAATTAACTTTGGGAGACTCAAAATGAAAGAAATCAAGCCCCTACCGTTCTTGCCGGGAAGGAGAGGGCTCTGCTGGCCTCGAGGCCATCCTTCACCCCAGCTGGGGAGAAGTGACAGAGTTCTCCTTGATCCCAGATGCCAGCCACCAGAGTGCAGGGTTAACTGACTAGGAAGGGGAAAGGAGAGGGCTGGCTTAAAGGCTCTGTAGGGTTGTAGGGGCCCTACATTCTCCATTCAAGGATGACTTCAGTGTCCTGCTAGCATCCCAAGCTGAAAAAAGAGGGTACAGAAGGAAGGGACGGGAGCTAGCTGAGGCTGCTAACCTGGGAGGTCGTGGGAGGACACTGGCCTTCCTTGTTCTGATCTCAGCACTGGCCCAAGGTCTCCCATGAGGTCTCTGGACCTGTGCCTGGTAGCTGCTGAAGAGAGGCTGAGGTCGTCCCTTGGCATTCTCCACCCTTTGCCATCCCATACCTGTGTTGACTAGGCTAGCGATAAAGGCATTCACCAGCTGCTGTGCTGGGGCAGGTTGCTTCACCATACACAGAGGTAGAGCTTTCAGCCCCACCCCTGGCTTCCAGGAAATTAGGAATGTATAGCTCTCTCTGTTGCTTACCTTTGGTGACCATCTCTGGATATGTTATAATGCAGAACAGGTCAGCTGCCCCTGGCACAAGGGAACCTTCCTTCCTGGGGGAGGGAGGGCGGAGGCGGGGGTGACAGGTGGATGGCCAGGCTGTGGATGGGAGCAAACATTTCTTCTCCTTTCTTTCCTTGCCTGTGATGAGATTCGGGAGGGAGGGGGTGAGCTTTGGAGGTGCAGGTGTGGAGAAAGGTGCCCAAGAAGCCGATGAACCTGTTGACTCTGTTAGTCTCCTGTCTATCTTAGGTGAGAATTGGGCCTCCCTAGGTCCTATGTGGTCCTCAGTCCTTGCTCCATGACTGAAGTATCCTGAGTAGGAAAACCTCTGTGGGTATGACATACAGTATCAGGTAGGTGTTGAGGCGGGATGGGTGACCTGGACTGGATTGAAAGATACCTAGAAGACGAAGAAATGACTCTTCTGGATGTGCATGTGACGGCACAATCACGTGAGACAGACATCTGACAGTCAGAGACAACTGACATGTGCTACAGTGGTTGAAGGTGAAATCTACCATGAGTATTGGTGGTGCCATCCCTTAGGCTGAGGAGTCAGATAAAGAAGGGAAGGCAAGCTGCCAGCCTGGGTTGGCTTGGTCTTCCTCCCTGCCCACCCCTCATCTCTCTCTCTCTCTCTCTGCTGAATGTGTGTGGGGAGCAGCTTCCTCCTCCTGCACAGGCTACCACCATGATGTTCTTTTCCATCTCAGGCCTAAAGCCAGGAAGCCCATCTTCCCTGAAATCGTTTTCTCAGAAATCTTGTCACAGTGTGAAAAGCTGTCTGGCACATGAGAGTTTTAGGTAACATTCCTATGGAAACATCAGTTCCCATCACACTTGCTAGGGGCCAGGTCCATGAATACCATTGACATTCTCTCTCCCTCTCCCTCTCTCTTCAATTATTTTTGTTGTGGCAGAATAAACATCATATAAATGCTAACTATTTTAATCATTTTCTGGTATATAATTCGGTGGCATGAAACATATCCATTAATCGTTTACTTCTCCCATGTTTTCCAATGTTTGTATCCCTCCACTCCCATTACACAGTGACTCCCAGTTCCCGCTTCCCCATTCCTGGCAAACACTGGAATGCTTTCTGTTTATGGGTTTACCTATTTAAGATATTTCATATTAAAGGAAACATGCAATCTGTTCAATTGCTTGTGTCTGGCTTCTTTCACTCAGCACAGTGCTTTCAAGGTTTACCCAGGCAGTAGCATATACAATAACTCAGTAATAGACCATTGTCTGGAGAGTCCACACTACTACCCATTTATCACTTGATGGCAACCTGGGTTGTCTATGCTTTTTGGTTATTGTAAGTAGTGTTGTTTTGATTATTTATTTTCAAGTCTTAGAACACCTTTTAAAAAGTATTTCTTCTGGGAATAATCTTAAGAACAGAATTGCTAGCCATATGGCAACTCTATGTTGGATTGTCTGAGGAACTCCCAAACTGTTTTCTTCAATGACGACATGTTACATGCTCACTAGCAGTGTAGGAGGGTCAGATTTCTCCAGACCCTTGTGTTGGGTTTTGTTTGTTTGTTTGGAGTCAGGGTCTCACTATATATCCCAAGGCTAGCCTTGAATTTGTGTCTTCTGGCATGTGGCTTGTGGGTAAGACACTTGTCCCACAAATGTGAAGACTCGAGATCAGATTCTCAATGTCCCTGTAAATGCCTGGAAGATTCTCAGTGTCCCTGTAAATGCCTGGCAGGTGTGGCAGCCCGCCTACAAGTCCAGTACTTGGAAAGCAGAAACAGGAGACCCTGGAACAAGGTGGCTGTCGAGATGAGGGATACCAGCAAGCTCTGGGTTCAAGTGAGAGACTCTGATCCAACATGTAAGGTAGAAAGTGATTGGGGAAGACACCCAGGGTTGGCCTCAGCCCCTCCTATGGATACATGTGTGTCCACATACATGCAAACATGCATACACATGCATACACACACACACACACACACACACACACACACACACACATACACACACATGCATGCTGTGAAACCATTAGCGTTGTCTTAGTCTTACGGAGTGAATGGTAGAGTTTCCTCCTCACAGTAACTTGGTAGACCAAGCACTTCCAATCATCCCCATTCTGCTACATAGACAGACAGGGTTCCCCTGAGCATGCAGTATCATCTTTCTATTAGGAACATCTGGCTTGACCCCTGAGGGCCTTTGGATAATGCTGGGGGCTGAGAGCAGAGGCCTCATGATGGAGTTATAGGCCACTCCTGTTAAGATGCCTGGACACTTATTAGATGGCAAGAAACCTGCTGGCCAGTGTGTCTCATCTACATGGCACTGGCTGAGCCAAGACATGCTAGTTACAGGCACATTGCATACCTAGAGTGCTTGGCCCACAGAAGGTAGGAAGTTGGTTACAAGAGCTTGGGAGCAGAAGGACAAAGTGAGGCTCAGCACAGCCTGGGGATCATAACTCAGATTTCCCTCTTCCAGGCCCGTGGATTCCTGTGCATATGACCCTGAGAGGAGGAAGAAGGCTGAGGCCAGAACTGAGCTGACAGAAACCCTTGTGGATTTCAGGACAGCAGGAACACTACATTGGCACCCCCTTCCCCTAAGAGAGTTAGAACAAGAGCTGCCTGACTGGCCCTGTGTCCTTATTGAGGGTAGGAGGCCTACTTTATCTTCAATGTCATCCCCATGGATCTAATTTGATTACTTAAAAACATCTTTTTTTTTTTCTTATAAATGACATTTAATTGGGGCTGGCTTATAGGTTCAGAGATTCCGTCTATTATCATCAAGGCCAGAAGTATGGCAGCATCCAACCAGGCATGGCGCTGGAGTTGCCGAGAGTTCTACATATTCATCCAAAGGAAGTCAAAAGAAACCTGTCTTACTGGCCACTAGGAGGAGGGTCTCAAAGCCCAACCCCAACAGGATATACCTCCTAACAGTACTACTCCGTATGGGTCAAGAATATTCAAACCACAACATTATACTCCCTGGCCCCATAGGCTTATTCAAACACATAAATCTATGGGGACCATACCTAGTCATAGCATAATACAAAACACGTTTAGTCCAACTTTAAAAGACCCATAGTCTATCTATAGCAGTCTCAACAATGTTGAAAGTCCAAAGTTCAAACTCTCTTCTGAGATTCGTCTAATCACTTAACTGTAATCCCTCATAAAATAAAAATAAAAAAGTACATCACATACCTCCAACATTACAGGATATACATTACCATTCCAAAATGTTATCATGAGGAAATACTGGGCCAAAGCCAGTCTGAAAACCAGCTGGGCAAACTCCAAACTCTGCACCTCCATGTCTGATGTCAAATTTCTCTTCAGATCCCCAACTCCTTGTATTTTTGTTTACTGCAACATAATTTTTCTCTTTGGCTACTCTGACTCCCTGTTAGCAGCTTTCCTGGACAGCTACCCCACAACTCTGGAACCTCTAACATATTGGGGTCTCCAAGTCAACTTCGGCTTCACAGCTTCTTGTTCCTATGTTCAGGATCCATACATAATCTTCTGGGCTCCTCCATAGGGCTTGGGTCACTTCTCCAGCTCTGCTCTCTGTAGCTCTCCAGGCTCTAGTTGGTTCCACTGCATTGTTGCTGCAGTTCTTGGTGATCATCCCACAGTATGTCATCTCCAGTGCGCTGGACTCTTCCATTGCAACTAGACTTCACCAATAGTCTCTCGTAGGCTCTCTTCATGGTGCCAAGCCTCAACTTCTTTGCATGACCCCTTTAGTCCGGGCTCTTCAACTGTAACTAAGGCTGCACCTTCACCAATGGCCTTCCCTGGCTTCTCACAGTGCCGAGCCTCAGCTGCTCTGCATGACCCCTTCATGCCTTCAAAACCAGTACATTACCAAGTACAACTGTTGCAGAGGGACAACCTTGGCTATCTCTGGAATACAGCTTCTTTGTGCTCTCAAAATATAATTCCCAGATGATTTCACTTAACTTATGCTGGTATCTTCTTAATCATGACTAATTTCTTAGCTCCAGCTAAGCAACATTAATTATCCCAGCAACCTCTTCTATTCTTGACTCTAAGGCCAGAGCCACATGGCTGAAGCGGTCAAGTTCTGATGCTTGTTGGGGCTGGAATCACCAGCTTTCTGTTTCTGTTTTCCAACTCTGTCACTGCCTAAGCCTGGCTGACCGGGAACTTGCTCTGTAGACAGACATTGAACTCTAAGATCTGCATGGCTCTGTATCCTGATGCTGGGATTAAAGTAGTGCATCTCCACACCTGGACCTAATTTTCTCTACCTGGAACTTGCTCTGTTCTGGGCTTACCTTTAACTCAGAGATTCGCTTGCCTCTGTCTCCTGGGATTAAAGACATGTACCACCATGCCTAGGCCTAAGCTTTTCATGGCCACAATGCCTCAAGGTCTGGATCAAAAAAGTTTGTGTCCTCCATTTCTGGATTGTAGTTCATTCCAGATTAAAAGTCCAAATGGAAACAATAATCAGGTAATAACACCTAACATCACATAACTGTTCCTTGTTCAAAGGTTCTGAGGTTCAGCCCATTATCATCATGACAGGAAGCATGGCAGCATCAATGCAGGCATGGTGCTGGAGGAGTTGAAAGTTCTACATCTTCATCCAAAGGAAGCCAGGAAAAGACTCAAAACATCTTTTTTTTAGACAGGGTCTTACTATGTACCCTTGGCTGGCCTGGAACTCACTATGTAGACCAGGCTGGCCTCAAACTCACAGAGATCTGCCTACCCCTGCCTCCCAACTGCTGGGATTAAAGTTGTGTGATACCATGCCTGGCTGTTTTAAATTTTTTTAAGACAGGGTCTCATGTAGCTCAGGCTAGCTTTGAACTTTATGTATGCAAAGATGACCTTAAAGTACTGATTCTCCTGCCTGCACTTCCCAAGTACTAGGGTTAGAGGCACAAGTCACCATGCCCAGTTTTATGAGATGTTGGTGTTACAGTAAGGGTCAGAGGCTAAGGATTTCCTAGGTCTGCCCTTGTGCTCTCTACCAACTAAGCCACCCTCGAAGCCCATCCTCATAATGTAAATGGAGCTACCAATCATAGACACTATTCATTGATCTAGCCACTCAGAAGGCAAAGGAAGATATATAAACAATCAGAAACTTTCCAGAAACCATTAGATTGGTGTTAGATGAAAAGAGAGAGTTCTAGGAAGTCAACACACCCACAGAAGCAGATGAGGCTTGCAGGGTGCCTGAACTCCTGGACTTGGTCATTTCTGTAATCCTGATCCCCAGGTCTACTTCCTGTGGCTTGGTCACATGATCCCAGGGACTCTTCATGGAGCCTTTCCGGGTGATTCTAGAACTTCGAGATCCCGACTAAGCTACATCCTTAGTAGCTGATTTGATAGGCACTGACCATGGACACTTGGGGCCACAGTGCTTGTGGAAGGGGCCGTGCCTGGGCAAAGGTGGTATTGCAGGGGAGGGATGACAGAGGCTTCTGAGAGAGAGAGCCATGCATGCTGGGACAGACAAACAGCTCCCCTAGAAGGCAACAAGGAGCAGGGGCAGGAGGTGGGAGGAGGCCAGGAGTGGAATTGAGCAGACTTATTTGTGAATCCATCAGGGAACGATCAATGCTGTCGAGCATGCTTTTTATCTACACCCGACTTTACACCTTAGGCACTTTCCCTCGAAATCAAATGTGGTTTGGGAGAGATTTTTAATGACTACATAACAGTCCATCATAGCAAACCTACCATAACCTGCACTTTACAAATCCCCCAGAGTTAAGCAGTGTAAATAAATTGTTTACATCTTTTGGGCTGTATTTATTTGTTTGTTTGTTATTCTACATTACTTTGCTCAGAACCTCCTTGGAAATAAAATCTCTGCATATCTCTAATTATATCTTTGTGTGTGTGTGGGGGGGGGGGGCGATGTTATAAATGGAATCGTCTCATCAAAGACTGTGGGCAGCTTAAAGCTTTGGATCCGTCTAAATAAATTGCCTTGCAGAATGCTTATGACAAGTCTTCCTCCCACTGTAGGAGAGAAGTTACTTTGCCCCTGAACCTTTGCCAGCCCCAAGCACTATGATTTTTAAGAAGCTTGGCTAAAGTGACAGGCAAAAATATATATCTCAGTGTTTTAATTTCAATTTCTTTTATTACTGGAGATGTTGAATTTTTCCCCCATCTATTTATTGCCTATTCATAGTCTCCCACTGTAAATTTCTTATTTATGGCCTTTGCTCCTTTTTCTAATGGGCTTCTGAGGTCTCCTCATTGATCGGTTAGTTATTCACCTTGCCTGCTGTACATGTTACAGACCCCTGCTTGTTTGATTCTTAATTTTGTTCCCGGGAGTTTAATCGACACAGTGGTTTGATTTTTATGGTTTAGATTTGCTGTTGTTTCCTTTTTGCCTTGTTAAATGAGTAAGTAAGTAAATAAATAAAACAAGCAAACGAATAAATAAATGTAGTGCATAGAAATGCCCACCTCCTTCAAAGCCATACAAACATTCATCCATATTGTCTTCTAGTTCTAAAATTTAGTAGTTTGAATTTCCCCATTCCTCTGACATTTCTCTTGGTTAAGATCAGTCGAAGATCAAATTATTTTCCCACTTTAAGCAATCAACTATTCTCCCCAACATCATGTGTTCGATTCTCACTCTTTCAACAGCCAGCTGAAAGCATACCTTATCACCCACTGAGCTGTTGGCTTTTGTGTCGTTTGGGGTCCTGTGGGTTGAACTCCAGCAGGTTCCAGACAGCTGAGCTCCGCTCCTAGGCCCTGGCTGGATTGTTTGAGGGACTGACGTGTTTCCAGACTCTCTGATGTATTCCCCCCAGGTTCTAGTCAGACCTCTGCTTTCACAGGTCCTTTTGTACGGAGGACGCAAGTGACATAGCTTGACTGTGACAGGCAGGTGTGCCTGGGCTGATCACGGACAGACTTTTGGCCACTGCTTCCTAAGCAGTGTAGGATCTCAGTCCACCGCACAGCATTAACCTTGAAGCCCCTGTACTAAGCGTTGGAGCTAGGACTTAACGCAAAAGAATACGTTACCTGGACCCACCATGCTGTTGAATAACATGAAGGACTTACAGATTCCAGTGACTGGGAAGAGTCCTGGAAGGCCCCCACATTCCCCTCCACCCCTCGCTCCCCCAGATACTGAAGAATGACTGTATTTGACTACTCTTGAACCAGAATGTAGTTAAATGGTTTTTCTTTCTAACCTAAGGCTAGACTCTTTGTTTTCCAATATGAAATTTTTACACAGTGGTACTTGTTACAAAATTGATCATATAATTTTGCATTCTAATTATATTGTATCAGTTTTTCTTATCTCTTCTGTTTGCTTTCTGTTTTTGTCATTTTGTTGGCTCTTTTGGAAACAGGGCTTCACTCTGTAGCCCAGGGTGGCCTTGGGTTTGTAAGAATTCTCCTTTCTCTATCTCTAGGATGCCTGGAATACATGAGCCACCATGTCCAGCTGTCTTTTGACTTATCTTACTCAATGCTGTGTCCCTAGAACTGAACGGACAGCCTAGCCTATCTGGACAGCTCCAAGCAAGTCAGAGACCCTGTCTCAAAAGACAAATAGAGGACATCCTGAGGACAACAGGGTAACCTGTGGCCCCGGGCTGGCGAGTTTATGTCAACTTGACCCAAGCTAGAGTCATTGAAGACGAGGGATCTCTAACTAAGATCCATTCAGCCTCCATGGGATTGGGCTGAAGCCACTTTTAAAATTAGTGATTGGTAAGGAAAGGCCCAGTCCATTGTGGGTGGTTCCATCCCTGGGCTGGTGGTTCTGGGTTCAATAAGAAAGCAGTCTGGGGGTTGGGGATTTAGCTCACTGGTAGAGTGCTTACTTAGCAAGCACAAGGCCCTGCGTTCGGTCCTCAGCTCTGAAAAAAAAATTAAGAAAGCAGTCTGAGCAAGTCAGCCTCCTGCATCAGTTCCTGCCTCCAGGTTCCTGCCCTGCTTGAGTTCCTGTCCACTTCCTTTGACAATGAGCTGTAATATAGAAGTCTAAGCCAAGTAGACCCTTTCTTTTCAGGTTGCTTTGGTCATGGTATTTCATCACAGCCACAGCAACCCTGACTAATAGAGGCCTCCCCATGCGTGTGCACACAAGCACACAGCAGTGGACAGAAACTCCTCAGGTTTTGCATTACACTAAGAGATGCCAGAGATCTACAGCAGTGGCGCAGACGAAGCTCAAACGTCGCGGAAGACAAGCTCCATCGGGCTGTCTGCGTGCAAACCCAGAGCATCCGAGACAAGAGCGGAGGAAAGAAACAAGCCTGACCTTTGTGGCAATCAGCATAGGCCCTGGGATCAACTGAAGGAAAGTAAAAGCACAAAAAGACAAAAAACAGGGACTGGGAATTCAGACTGAGGGAAGTGGTCAAGAAATTCATGTGGGAGCCAACAGGCACCTGTCTGTCTGTCTGTCTGTCTGTCTGTCTGTCTGTCTGTTGTGCTTCTGCTGCTTGCTGTCAAAACAGATAGGGTCAGTCACAAAACCTGGAGAGTGGTTCTGGCCCTGGCTGAATGCTGCTCCCAAAGCAAAGCCGTCATAATGAAGAACACCGACAACGGCCACCTCAGACAGCCCCTGTGCCTATGTTTCAGTGGCTAGAATTGACCACTATCTCCAAAAAGTGACAGCCACCAGGGATACAAGAATCGTCAAGGTCAAATCTTTCACAAAACTTTCTACCCACAGCCACCTCATGCCCACAAGGTACTCTCTGGCTATATCCTTGGGGAGAACTTTTGCCAATGAGAAAGCCATTAGAGGCCTGAGAGCTCTTTTTTTTTTTTTTTTGCCTGAGAGCTCTTAAACTCAAGGCCAGACAGAGGCTGAGGTCAAGTGTGGGGGGCAACACGAGAATGGTGAGAGCAGATGGTTCTTCCTGAAGCTTCTACTCTAGGTGTGATTTTTGTTTGTCATTAAAAATTGGGGAAAAACCTAGGTAATACATTTTTTAAAAATTAATTAATTTTATAATTTTGGATGCCATGTATGCATGTGTGGGTGGGTGTATAGGTGTGTGCGTGTATGTGTGTGCGTGTGTGTGTGTGTGTGTGTGTGTGTGTGTGTGTGTGTGTGAATGTACACATGAGTGCAGGTGTCTGTAGAGGCCAATCTCTCTGGGGCCACAGTTACACGTAGCTGTGAGTCACTCGACTTGGGTGCTGAGACTCACATTCAGGCCCTCTGCAAGAGCTGTACTTGGTCTTGGCTGCTGAGCCATCTCTCCAGCCCCAAGAAATACATTTAAAACCTTCTAACAACCAAGGCTGTAAGGACAGTGAGATCATATTCCCTTGTTAGGTCAGGGAATATCAAGTGGTGGGTCAGGGAGGGGGTAGGAGAAGGGGCGTGCTCACCCAGCACAGGTGTTATCAAAAGCTTTGGGGCAGAATCCATGAAAATGAATAATACACACGCCCCTCTGACCCAGCTTGGCATTTATCCTCCAAGAACACCTTTCATGGGTCCGAAGGAAGCCCATGTAAAGATGTTACTTTTATCCCGGGGTGATAAGGTAGCTGTAAACATCTTTATTAGCTTTCTGTAGAGGAACAATCAAATAAACCAGGGCCCTCGCCGCATCATGGACTCTTACAGTATTTATACCACCAAGCTGGGCCCCAGCCTGGCGAAGCTCGTGGATCCCCTGAGTTCCAGGACATGGAATAAAGACACAGGAATGACGCCTAACATGGCCGCCCTACAGAGCTCCACCCCCAGGATAAAGAGAGAAGGAAGGAGAGAACCGATCCTGCAGAACAGCTCCCTCTACCCCACAATTAAAAAAAAAAAAGGCATAGGACTCCAAAGTGAATTGTTTAGTGATGAGATCATTAAACTTTTGATATGGTGCTATAGGCCAACACTCATTAATACAAGGAATATTAATATAGCTACCTGCCCATTTACTACCAACTGAAAGTCTGAGGGTGACCAGAAGCAATGTTTTGAGATCTCTGCAATAGCGGAAGTGAGATTTGATTTGGGACAGGGTGTAATTGCTATTTATTTATTTATTTATTTAACCTGACATAGCACTGCTGTGACAGGAACACAAACTTAGGTTTGAGGGGTTAGAAGTCAGGGCCAGCAGTGAAGGATAACACCAGGGTGTTGGTGGGCCTGCATTCTTTTAGGAGTCCCCAGGGGAGAGTCTATCCTGTTTCTCCCTCCTGCCAGGGGCTGCTGGTACTCCGTGGCTCACGGCTCCTGGTTACCTGGGCCTCTGTCCATCATCATGGCTTCTTCTCAGACTCTGACTGTCCTGCCTCCTTCTGGAAAGCCATTGTGATCACATTGGACCACCATGATCATCCAGGATCACCTCTCCACGTCAGAACCCTCAATGCCACCACAAGTCCTGTAGATCTCATTAGGTCTCATATGCCTAGATTGTTGCAGGTCTTATTGGCTCTCACATAGGGTCTGATGCAGGCCTGGGTCTAGCTGAAGTCCACACCCACATTCATAAGCCAGGGAAGCTACACATTTTGGTTAGAATTAGTAAAAGCAAAGGTATGGAATTTCCCCACACATGTCTAGCCACAGAGTCCACCTGTGAACTCCAGAGCTGGGATGCTGTTCGCCATGCAGGAGGGCAGGGCCACTCCCACACTACAGATGTGGATGGAAGTGTCAGCTCCCCTCAGCTCCAATCCACGCCTGTCTTTCATTAATAAGGACGGTTAGAAGGAGAGGAGGGAGGAATGAAGGACAGCTCTTCACTTGTTTGAGCAAGCATGAATGGTGCAGACTTGCAGGTCTCCCTTCTCCCCCAGAGTCACTGGCCACCAACCCACAAGGATGAAGGGAGCAGAGTCCACAAACAGGGTTTCAGTCAGCCAGTGTGAGTAGGACAGAAATAACAGAGTGATCTCCAGGATCCGATTCAGGGAGACAGGTCAACGTTAATTGGTGCAAATCAAGGGCTATATACTTTGGGGGAAGGGGATAGGAATATCTGGTGGGCAAAGGTCATTGACTGAAGGCTACAATACTGGATGCCTCATTAGCATGGGGAGTCATGTCAGGAATCTCAGGTGCTCGCTGAATGGGTTCTTATGGGGGAGAAAAACTGGACCTGTATCTAACCGAGGCTTGTGACATCCTTCAGCCATCTTCAAGACAGCTTGAGAGTTTCAGCCTCCCCAGACACAGAGAGGGAGAAGCCCTGCTGGTAAAGGGAGTCCACCATTTTGCACTGAGCTTGGGGCTTTCCGGTCATGTTAGACTTTGACCTTATCATCGGGGTTTCTTGACACAGGTGTGTAATACCAGCCACTTGGGAAGTTGAGGCAGGAGGGTCACAGGTTCTAACCCTGCTTTAGTTAGAGATGAGTTCAAGGCCATCCTGGGCATCAGAAGTAAACCCATGGGGAGAAGCTAGTGTTAAGGTCCTAAGCTTAGTGTCCACTTCTACCAAAAGGAAAGTAGGAAGGAAGGGAGAGAAAGCAGTAACTCCCCCATCCCACCCCACCCCACCCCACCGCTCCCCCTCCCCCACCACACCCCAATCCATAAAATCCTGTAACCAAGACTGACCATTGAGATATTATAAGACATTTTTATCTCAAACCCAGCTCGCAGCTCTCATTTCGTCTTTCAGTGTTTGTGGCTCTGGGCAGAGGCTGGCACACTCTGTGACCAACTAGGTGGCACTCATTTCCTGCCTTTCCCACCATTGGCCTCCACTGCAGCTTGTCCATTCTGCCATCAACATGTGACCAGAGCTACAGGCAATATTTGTTCCCGAGAATGAGCGTGGCAGTGCCCCAGCGGAGGTTTGTTTATGAAACAGGTGGTGAGCTGATTTGATCTCCGACTCCTAGTTTGCCAAGCCCTTTCCAGAGCATCGCTTTCTGCTAAACACACAAAGTGGGCCACGTAATCTAAAATGCTCTTGTGCCCACGGTTAAAGAAAAAAAAGGGTGGGGGGCCAGGAAACAGATGAAATCAACATATTTGATTAGATTCAACATATTCAAAATATTATCATTTCAGCATTTGACTGACATGGAAATGAGTGAGCTCACAGCGGAGGACCGGGCCACAGTCACGGTGATATGGATCACATTCTCTTCCACAGCAGACTGCCACCCAGCAAGTGATTAGTGAACCCCCCATTGGTGGCTGCTCTAGGAGATAGTTTCTTTGAAATAACCACTTCTTTCTTCTATTAAAAATTTAAATGTGGATGGTGGTGGTGCTGGAGGGATGGCTCAGTGACTACTTGCAGAAGACCTGGGTTCCATTTCCAGCACCCACATCAGGCAGCTCACAATTGCGGTAATTCCAGTTCCAAAGGATTCTTCTGACTTCCTCGGGTACACACACACACACACACACACACACACACACACGGAGAGAGAGAGAGAGAGAGAGAGAGAGAGAGAGAGAGGGAGAGAGAGAGAGAGAGAGAGAGAGAGAGAGAGAGAGAGAGAGAGAGATGGGGGAAGGGAGAGAGAACATACACACAAATAAAAATAATTTTTAAAAATTAAATTTGGGAGCAAGGATATAGCTCAGTATTGGGGGGGGGCTTGTGCTTAGAATATGTGATGTTTGATCGCTAGCACCCAAAGAAGGAGAGAAAGCTAGGATATATTTAAACCTAAATACTATAGTTTTCAGTATCTTTTGTCTGCTATTTAGTGGTTTGTTTCCAAATGTGGATCTGTCTTCTTTAAAGATTTATTTTTATTTTAAAATGATGTGTAACTGTGTGTGTGTGAGGGCAGGTGGAGGAGGCCATTGGATCCCCCGGGAGCTGGGGTTATAGGAGGTTTCTAACCATTGGATATAGGTTCTGGGGACAGAACTCAGGCTGTCTACCACAGCGGCAAGTTTCTTAAGCGTGGGGCCAACTCTCCATCCCTGGGAGCTATTTTTTTTTAATACATGACACATTTCTTCTATTATATCTTTGATTGTTGCTTTGGTTTGATCTTTGGATGTGCCTTAGAAGTACTAATTATTTGCAGATGGATCTCAGCCATCTGTCGTCCTTATTCCCCATGTCTCTGCTGTTTTTCTTCTGTATTTTTAATCTGTGTGTGTGTGTGTGTGTGTGTGTGTGTGTGTGTGTGTATTCTCTGTGTGTGAGTGTGCTGCAGCCTGCATGTGGGGGTGAAAAGATAACCCCAAGTGTTAGTGTTTGCTTTTCATCTTGCATGAGAGGAGACATACAGCTGTGTATGTCAGGAGAGCTGGCTTGGGAATCTCCAGCTCCCTTTAGGTAGGAACACAGGATTCCAGAACTGCAGTACTGTGTCGGCTTTGTGAAGGTCTTAGGTGATCCAACTCAGGTCCGCACACTCTCAAGCGCTTTACCTGTTTTTGATGTTTTAATATCTTTTTATTTTGTACTCTGGGGCAACTTTTAAGGTCTAACCTCTACATCACTAATTTCATATTTCTATATTATGTTATTCTTCTGATCCTTAAAGGCTTAAAATGAAGATGTATTATTACAATATTTTTTTTTTTACCTTTATCCTTGCTGGTCTTTTTAATCTAAATCTCTTGTTTGGCACTGACTTTCTTCCATTTTAAATTTCTGTTTATTGAGTATAAAAATAATCATACCCATTAAACTCATTAAAGTACAATTTTGAAAGTTATGAGCTGTCTGGTGTATCAGTTAACTGCTGCTGCAGTAAAGCATCGTAAGGAACGGCCCAGAAGGTCATGACAGCTCAGTCAGTTTCAGTCTGAGGCTCACAGTGTGAAGATTGCCCGAGGTGCTTTTTCCTCAGGCTGTGGGCTTCTATGTTAATTGAAGTGGTTCCGTGCCTCTTTCTCAGATTTATAGTCTCATGACAAAGGTCAGAGGTCAGAGGTCATTGACAGGCAAGAAGAAACACTAGCGAGAAAGCTGAGGCTCAAAACTCTTGTGGTCATTGAGGCCTCAAAACTAGACCAGAGCTAGTCATGTAACCACCCTCCAAATCAAGCTGGTGGAGTCTTACCACTTCATCATTTAACTTTTGTTTTAAAGGGACACTGTGTAAGTAAAATCACTGTAGTAGACTGCTCTGAACCTACTAGGCCTCCAAGGTTATAAAAAGCAAGTAAAACTGATAATATCATGTGCTGGCAAAGATGCAGAAAAACTGAGTTTGATCAGAGACCAAAAAATGGTACAGGGCCCCTTTCACAAACAGTGCGGATAAATTTTCTGAATTTAAATATTCATCAGTGATAGCACCAAGCAAGTCTACCCCTAGGGCAGTCCCCCGAGGGGAGGGAAGATTTACAAGGAGGGAAGATGTATACAATCCATCTGGAAAGGAAAGGCAGGGACAGAGAAAAGATGAATCAATTAAAAAAAATAAATCAGTGTAAAATTGAAGGCTACTCTAAAAAAATCGCCTTCTGCTTCCTTTGGGACATTGTTTTCATGGTGGACTCTCAGGATGCAGCAACGTGGCCACCGTTTTGTATCCCAGCATCTAAAACGTGTGTGGCTTAATTTTTTCCATCTCCAGATTTGCTGCTATGTTTTTGAGTCAGGTTCTTGCTAAGTAGCCCAGACTAGCCTCCAGTTCACTGCAGCCCCCGCCTAAGTTTGGAGCACTGGGGTTAACAGCTGTGTACCACCATGCCAGATTTTCTTCTTTTCCAATTTTAAGTGTAAAGAATTTCTACGTAAACCAGGTGTCTAGCTATAGTCAAAGTGGGTAGTATTCAGTCCATCAGAAAATAGGTGGCCTATTTTCTACCTGATTTCAACCAACGTCACTCAGGTTCTACCCTACCTGGCCAGCTAGCATCTCTGAGGACCACTCAAATTTGCACAAAGAACATCATGAGGGGATTTTGTCTAGGTATCTGGGGAGTGGTTCCCAGCCTTGGGGAATCTGGTGGAAGAGATAAGACACATCTTTTGAGAGCCCGGAGAAAGAACTCTACTCTGGAAAAAAAAAAAAAAAAAAAAAAAGGCCAGGCCTCCAGATGTTGAGCACCAGGCCTCCAGATGTTGAGCTCAGTAACACTGTGCCTGACAAGGACTGAAGAGGTCCAAACAGGGACATTCCATACCTTCATCTTGCCCTATAGAGAGGCTAGGAACATATTAGAGGTAGGAAAAATGGGTACTCTTTTCAGGAGTGCAGCCCCAGAGACCTCACTCTGCCCATTTCTTCCTTACTCCAAGCCTTCCTTGCCCTTTCCTACAAGCCCGGCTCTGATCCTCACAGGCCAAGTGCACTTTGGGAATTAACAGAGCCTTGGCCAAGAAGTCTGCACCATTCTACAGGGGCAAGCACCCGCAAGGAAGCTGATGGGGCCAGCTAGTGACCTTGGCTTCTTCTCTTCATTCCCAAAATCGTCTCCAGGCAACCAGTAATTTCCTGCCATTGTAGGTCTGTGTAGCACAGGTGAGTACCCTGCTGGTCTCCTTGAGCCCACCTTTGGGGGGAGGATGCCACAGGGCAGTGCCAGCATCAGGGTTTGGGCAGGGTTAGAGCTAGAGCTAGGTCTGAATCACCCTACCTGGCACATCATAAGTCTCTCTGAGGGTAAGCCTCATCTGCCTTCCCTGCAAGCCCTTCGGATTGGCATGACTGGTGTGTGATCTTGGCAAAGTCCTTTCTCCTAGCTCCCTGCTTTCCCGTTCTTAACTCTCCTGGAAAGTAACCAAGCCTGGGAGAGAAAACGAGGACTGGAACAATACGAGGGAGTGTCCCTTTTCTTCTCTGTGCCTCTCTCTGTTGAGGCTGGGCTGAGTTGAGTTGATCTCTACCTTGTGGAGCAGGCAGAAGCCAGACAGGAGACCTACTCAAGGTCATGTTCCTGTGTCTCCTGGGATTGTATGTCAGGGAGGCCCCAGCTCACGGTGGCTGGAGGGTACTATTTGGAGCTTCCCTTGCTGTCCTCCAGCCTCCATGAACTTCAGATCCCAGGGAGCACAGGTAAGACAGTAAAGAATGACTGGAAGTTAGGAGAGGGTGTAGGAGAATGGGGACAGCAAGAGGGGACTCAAATGTCTGAGGACTTCATCAAAAGGATGGAGCAGTGAAGGACCCTGCTTTCTACAGGCTCCCTCGGTGGTCTCTGCCTGGCCTGAAGGAGCTGGCACCTCCAGCAGATCGGAGGTGAGGTGGTATAGCTTCACAGGGAAGGGACTTGGGAAGACATCAGTGGGTATGCTCAGAGCAAACACTTGGAGGTGTCCTGGGCTCTAGGACTAGAATACTGTGGTGTGTTATCCAGCTTACTGTAATTACTATCACCGGGTCATGTGGTCTCCTTTTGCAGTATGCAGCTGACAAGCAGAATCATGCTGATGACAGAGGCTATTGGGGAGGTGTCTCAGTTAGGGTTTCTATAGCTGTGATGAAACACCACGACCAAAAAGCAAGTTGGGGAGGAAAGGGCTTGTTTGGCTTATACTTCCAAATTACTTTTCAACATTGAAGGAAGTCAGGATAGGAACTCAAACAAAGCAGCAACATGGAAGCAGGAGGTGATGAGGAGGTCATGGAGGGATGCTGCTTACTGGCCTGCTCTCCATGATTTGCCCAGTCTGCTTTCTTATAGAACCCAGGATGACCAGCCCAGGGATGGGACCACCCACAATGGGCTGGGCCTTCCTCCATCAATAGCTACTTTAGGAAATTTCTAACAGCCATTGTGGGAACTAAAAAAGGGCCCTGGGGAAGAGGGGGAAGGAAGGACCCACGCCCGCCATAGTTCCTCCTATGCTCTGGACAGGTGGACGTGGGAGGGCTGCCAGACACTTTCCACTCAGCTCTGGGTGGGCATCCAAGCCTCTGACCCACTCGAATGGGGGGAGGGGGGACAAGGGGCAGCCCAACTTGGGGGCCCCGGGGCCACCCCTGTAGCCTCAGGGTTATGGGAGAGAGGGAAGAGAGGTTCCCACCGGCAAGAGTGAGCACAGCAGATCTTGATGAGCAGAGACTGTCTATGGTTTTAGAGCTTTATTGTAGAAAGGCAGGGAGAAAGAGAGAAGGTAGAAAGAGAGAGAGAAGAAAGGCTAGAGAGAAAGAGAGTAAGAGAGGGAGAGGAGAGTAAGATCAAGAGAACAAAGGAGTGAGAGAAGTGGGAGAAGTAAGAGGTAAGAGAACAAAGGAATGAGAGAAGTGAGAGAAGAGAAAAGACAATGAAAGAGGAGTGAGAGGGTGAAAGTGAGGAGTAAGAGATCGAGGTGGGGCCAAGCAGCCCCTCTTATGATCTTTACTGTTGCTAGGTAACTGGGGAGAAGTTTAGCCTGAAGGTAGAAGCTTGAGACGTTGCCTACCTGACTTCTAGCAATGCTTCTCTTGTGGGAGCTGGGGGAGGGGGGTACGGTAACTTAGGCAGGAGCCAGAGTTCCAGGAGCAAGAGGGAACACCTACCGTGTCATGTAAGTGAATTATCACCCTTCTGGTGTTCAGACCTCAGCTCAACTGGAGACCAGTCTGTCTGTGCATAGCCCAATGCCCTACAAGCCACATCTGATGGAGGCATTTTCTCAATTAAGGTTCACTTCTTTCAGATGACTCTAGTTCAAGTGTTAAGTTGACAGCCAGCACAGGAGGAGTCATGAGACACAAGGAAAGATCACATTATTCTATCTGAGGAGGAAAGATCTGCAGAGAGCTATGGTTTGAGCTGTCCTAAGAGGTCATATCAATGTCCATCTTTGGGATTTTCCTCAGCATATATTTCTGCAAATGGAAATTTTTTGACTGAGGAGAGACATCAGCCACCATTCTTTGGGCTGTAGTGACAGAAGCCCCTCAAGTCAGCTTTCCAAAGTAAGACATGCAACAGGGGCCTTTGAAAGCTCACTGTACTCGCTGCAGCCAAAGATGGTGGAGGTCTACCTCAGACCCAGTTCCAACCCTCTCCTCATAAACCTCTCAGTGGCTGGGGAGAAAGCTATGGAACAGACACTCCACAGCTTGCTCCCTCTAGGCAGAGTCACGAATCTGTCACACAGTCCTTGGAAGCCATGGTCTGCCACTCGCTTTTGGGCAACCAGATGGAGATTAAACTCAAGGGCCAGATGACCAAACAGTGGCCCCACTGTGGCTTGTCTCCAGGAACTTCCAGTCCCTATGGGAGAGCACATGTGGAGACAGAGCCAACACTGAAGTTGGCAGGTCACAGGACTCAGGGCTCCTACTGAGGCCAGCTGGAAGATCTTTGGAAATGAGGAGGAGCTTGAGATAGGAAGGGTTTCCAGGACCCTAGGAAAAGGCTCAGAAGTAGATGTCCCTAAGTGGAGATGGCTGAGGGAACAAAGAGTGGATGGTAACTTCTCATATACAGATAGACATGAAGCTGAGGGTCTCCACTAGGATGAGCAATGGGAAGGAATGGGGTTTATGAGGCCTAAGGAGTTGGTTAAGAAGAATTATAGAGGATGAGAGTCCCTGGTCAGGACTTAATCTTAGGTGGTAAGAAGCCAATTGAGAGGTCTGTGTGGCTCCCTCAGGGTGCCTCAGATAGTTGAAGCCACTCAGGTTGGGGCTTGCACTTAGCTGATCAAGGGACCAAGTAAATCATGACAGGTCGTCCAGGGTATCACATCTCTTTTCCTATGCCTTTTCCCCCTGGCTGCCTTCCATTTCCCTCTCTCCCTTTGCTCTATTTCCTCTTCCTCCTTGTCTCCTTGGAGGATGGAGCTGCCTTCCCAGAAATAGAAGTTGAATGGGAAAGTTTTATCCTTGGCACGAGAGATATCTGCCTCACTCCAGAAAACCCAGTGTAAGATAAATCTAATTAAATCTGTTACTGTTCACAGAGACTAGTTTTGTGGGCAATTGACCTGTTTTATTTATTATGTAAACCATCATGAAAACCAAGCTCCATATTATTTATGCTAATGGAGGGAATAGGTAATAAATCCCGGGTGAGGATGTGGGTAGACCAGATGGTGCTGGTGGCACTTTGATGGCTGGTGCTGGAGGAGCCCATTTCAGAAGTTGCTCCCAACCCCAGGAGAAAGGCTGGGAAGTGTTGGAAGGAGGTGGGGTAGAGTCTGGAGGGGCAACCTTGCTATCAGCAAATTGAAGAATGCTAATGAGATGAGGGGACCTTTCTGGGTTGTTCCTCCCTCTTGGGGAATCTCCAAGCCTGTGTCATGAGCCTTGGAAAGATGGGACTGGAATTAGACAGCATGCTTCTAGTGTGCTGTGTCCCAAGCAAGACTGCCACCTACACAGTGACACTGGATTCCCATGACAATCCTGAGAAGTAGGTCTGCTCTGTCTCTGGTTTATAGAAAATGGAGCCAACGAGAATTGGGGCATGTGAGCCTCAGGTCTCCTTTTGGGACTCTGAGAACCTGGGTAACGGGGGAGATGGTTTGATGGACAAGAACAGTTGCTGTGCAAGCATGGCCTGCGTTCAAATGCCCAGCACAGTTGTAAAGCTGGATGTGACCACGCAGGACTGTAGCCGTAGCAAGAGGCGATGGGGGTGGGGGGAGGGATGTACTTATGTGAGGATGGAGATAAGAGGATTGCTGGCTAATTAGCCTAGCTGGAAAATCGTGAGTTCCAGTGAGAGACCCTGCCTCAAGGGAACAAGGCAGAGACAACAAGACACTGGATATCTGTCTGCCTCTGGCTTCTGCAAACACACACACACACACACACACACACACACACACACGCGCGCGCGCGCGCGCGCGCGACAAAGAAAGAAGGGAATGAACCAGGAGGAAAGAGAGGAAGAAAGGAGAAAGTTGAGAGTAAGGTGAAGCACTGTGTGTGTGTGTGTGTGTGTGTGTGTGTGTGTGTGTGTAAGAGGTGAGTGAGGATTGGAGAAGGGGCAGGAATGGGGTGAAAAGAAAAGATGAGGAGGATAGGGCAAAGGGCAAAGGGGAAAGAGAACAGGAAGGATGGAAGGAAGAGACATCTTGCTTTCTTCTTGAGAACAGCTGGCTCTGGATCTTTAGGGGCAAATGAGAATTAGGTGCAAGTCACACGAGCTGCTCCTCATTATGACTGTGGGTGAAATCAGGGAGCTAGCTTGCTTACCTCTTCCTCCCTCCCAAGAAAAAGTAATCTAATTTGGGGGGTCATGGCAAAGGATCTGAGTTTACCGTAGCCTCGAAAGTAAGAAGTCAACCAGCCTGCAGCTGCCTTCTGAACTCTCTCCATCCTTCCTCTGCCAGCAGACCAGGTAGACACCTTCGCTCACCTCTGGATGCCAGGAGCAAATGCTTACATTTTCTTGCCTATTACAGGCAAAGAGTCCAGAGAGGAGAGATATTTAATCCCCAAATGCTTTGGCTTATTTTCAAGAGAGATAAAGAAGAGTTGGAGAAAGTACAGAGGAGGAAAATTTACTAGCAAGGGCGTCAGAATGTCTGTGTGCCTGCGTTAAGGGCTGGACTTGAGCCCTGTGTCTGTGAGCCTTGCTGTTCTTGGGGACGGTGTTACCCTCTTCCAGGGCTTCTGATGGGGACTGAGCAGAGCAGAACACAGGCTGGCACAGCACATGGCATGGAGGATGTGCAGACTTGAGTGGGAGTCCCAGGAAGATGCCTTCTCAGATGAACTCATCCCAGACAGTGGAGTGGGGAGCGAGGCAGAACTGGGCAGAGAAATCCTTTAGCGGTGGTGTGACTTTAGCAAAAGCCTCAGCCCACAGGAGCAGCTGGGTTGTGACACCAGGAATCATGTGATTGAATATCCTAGTTTGCCCAGCACCAAGGGCATCCCAGGGCTTTAGGTGCTTAGAATGAGAAATTACTGGAAAAACTGATATAAACTGGTCACCCTACCTTACAGTACTGTCCTGTATCTCATCGGATGTGATGGAGTGGGGCTAGCTTTGGGTGTGGTGGTTTTGAGTATTAATTTCTGAAGGTCTTGTGCTATGAGTAGTAGGTTACCAATACTAGTAGGTAACCTACTACTTGTGCTACAGTCGTAGGTACCCACAACACTTGGAGGAATGAGGAGATTGAATATTGGAATGTGAACACCACTCTACAGTTGCTTGCAAAGGAATTCCCATTGCGATACAGGTGAAGGATGGTGCAGGCTGTGATGATACAAGCAGGCCCATGAGGTGTCACACCCGAGTTCTCCATGCTGATGAGGTATCTAGAGGCCCTTTAGGGTTTAGCCAATGAGCTTCCCTTCCTGGACATTCCTTCCTGCAAAAGGTTCTTTACTCTCTGGTCCACCATGAAGAGATGGTTATGCACCCATTTTTCACGATGAACAATCAATAAACAGTTTGGAACCAAGGACTGTCTCTTTCATCAAGAACCACTGTGGGGAGCAGCAAGAAGACCTTTGTCAGCTTTTGTCTGCATAGCTGCAGTGCCAAAGCCTCCTGCAGAAGGCCTCTCTGTGCTCCTGGACTCAACACCGCTGAGCTAAGTCAAAGTTCCCTATTCCCTCAGCTCTGAGCTCCTCCTCAGCCCGTGGGTCTCCTCCATTCTCCGCCCAGGAGTTTGGGAGCCCCTGGCCCTGGGCTTCTCATGCAGGGGCCTTGGACTCCCAAACCTGTTCCCAACTCCTCTGTATGGGTTTTCCAGCAGCGACTGGATACCCCGGAGTCAGGGAATCCCAACTTCAGTCCCTCCCATCTTATACTGCATTTTCTTACCCCCCTGAGTGGTGTCTCTGTGCTTCACTTGAGCCCAGTACCTAACTGCAGGGTAAATGCAGTATATCACACTCTGCATTGTTCCGCCATTCCCATACCGCAGCAGAAGGGTGAATTCTGATCCACAAGAAGGGTCTTCCAAATCCTCATCTTGCCTCATTAAAGGATGGATTTTTCATTTCTTCAGGGTCTGCCTCAAGAAGCCAGCAGGCCCCCATGACAGGCCAGTCTCTGGGGACACCAGCTTGGGATGGTAGGATTCAAGAGGTTGTCTACAGGGATCATCTCGCTTTCCTCCCTGTCTCCTTTCTTTGGTCTAGGAGTCCGAGGCTCCTTCACTCAGATAATTAAAGTGATCATGGCACGAATAGTAACAGTTGAGGTGATAGACAGAGTGTCAGGCATGGTTGTAAGAGCTTTGTATGGAGCCGATCATGGCAACTCAGGGCTTCAAGACTGAATGCTCCCATGGGGGAAGGAGGTGACTTTTTTTGTTTATTTGTTTTGATTTGGTTTTTTTTTTTCTGGTCAGAGATGTCACATAGTCTTTACCAAAGCAAGAAAGAGTACAGACTCCACTTCCCAACAGGATGCACGTCAACGAGCTCACTGCTGTCTTCAATTAACCAGGAGACCAGCACGGCTGCCCCGAGAGTCCCTGCTGCCTATATCATGTACCTTTCTGCCCTCCTCTCAAGCTTTCTCTTTTCCTAAGAATTCCACTTCAGAAGACCAGTCAAAGGGTTTTCTCTGTCGCACAGCCTCAGACCCTCAAGAACAGGCAGTAGGAAAGGATGTCCAGCTCCCTCAACCCAGCATCCTACCGGCCTTCTCTCACTTCTTCCCCCTTGTTCTCCAATCCAGACTCTGGGCCCCGTGGCTTTGTCCTGACTCAGCAGAGGGCCAGGCAGAGGCTGCACAGATCTGGGGGTCTGTGCAGTGGTTAGAGGAGAGACCTACCAGGGAGGGCTGCAGTTCAGGTGGCAAGCATCTGTTAGACTCAGTCTGGGTCCATGATAATGGCAGCAAGAAGTACTATAGGTTATGGGGGACTCAAATCTAGTCAGATCACTCCCTGATGAAAATGTTCCATGGCCCTCTATGCCCCTTGAGACCTGGATGGAGCCATGCCTGAAGCCTCATTAGCATCTTGCTTTTCCATCAGTTGAGCCATGTGCTGCCCATGACTTTAAGGGGTTTCTGTTCTTTGTAACAAAAGAGCCCCAGAAATGCTCAGGGTTTTGAGATGTAGTATGGATATTCTGCCTTGGGGATCCTCTGAGGCAAAAAGTAAAACTTCACTGTTTTTACTAAAAGGCCTCACTTGTCATTGTACAGATAGAGACACTTAGCCTCCAAGAGACAAGTTCATGGGCGCAGAACTCTGCAGCCAATCCCACAGCACCCAGAGGAGGCTCCACTCCCAGGCACTCTAGCATGCCCAGAATTGTACGATCGATCAGGTGAGTAGGACACAACATCTGTTCCAATACCACTGGGAGTAACTGGGACCAGCAGGACGCAAGGACACAGTGGCTCTGGTTCCTTCCAGCCTGCACCAGTTTCCTTGGGCATGAACTCCACAGCCAGTCCAACAGCACCCAGAGGAGGCTCAAATCCCAGGCGCTCTAACACACCTAGGATCCCAGGATTCCAGAATCCCAGGATCCCAGGATCCCAGGAGCTTGGTCACATCAGGATCTCAGGGTCCCAGAGGCAGCTTGACTCCCAGGAACTCTGACATACCCAGAATCTCAGGATCACAGGATCCTGGAATCACAGGATCACAGAGACAGCTGGACTCTAAGAAGCTCTGACACAACCAGGATTACAGGAAGGACAGGCTCCAGTCAGATATAGCGAGAGCAGGTAGCACTAGAGATAAACAGATGGCAGGAGGCAAGCATAAGAACATAAGCAACAGAAACCAAGGTTACTAGGCATCATCAGAACCCAATTCCCCCATCATAACAAGTTCTCGATACACCATCACACCAGAAAAGCAAGACTCAGATCTAAAATCACTTCTCATGATAATGATAGAGGACTTTAAGAAGAGTATAAATAACTCCCTTAAAGAAATACAGGAGAATACAGACAAACAGGTAGAAGCCCTTAAAGAGGAAACACAAAAATCCCTTAAAGAATTAAAGGAAAACACAATCAAACAGGTGAAGGAAATGAACAAAACCATCCAAGATCTGAAAATGGAAATAGAAACAATAAAGAAACCACAACCCTGGAGACAACCCTGGAGTTAGAAAACCTAGGAAAGAGATCAGGAGTCATAGATGCAAGCATCACTAACAGAATACAAGAGATAGAAGAGAGAATCTCAGGTGCAGAAGATACCATAGAAAACATTGACACAACAGTCAAAGATAACGCAAAATGCAAAGAGCTCCTAACCCAAAACATCCAGGAAATCCAGGACACAATGAGAAGACCAAACCTAAGGATAATAGGTATAGAAGAAAGTGAAGATTCCCAACTTAAAGGGCCAGTAAATATCTTCAACAAAATTATAGGAGAAAACTTCCCTAACCTAAAGAAAGAGATGACCATGAATATACAAGAAGCCTTCAGAACTCCAAATAGATTGGACCAGAAAAGAAATTCCTCCTGTGACATAATAGTCAAAACACCAAATGCACAAAACAAAGAAAAATATTAAAAGCAGTAAGGGAAAAAAGGTCAAGTAACATATAAAGGCCAGCCTATCAGAATTACACCAGACTTCTCACCAGAGACTATGAAAGCTAGAAGATCTTGGGCAGATGTCATACAAACCCTAAGAGAACATAAATGCCAGCTCAGACTACTGTACCCAGCAAAACTCTCAATTACCATAGACAGAGAAAACAAAATATTCCATGAAAAAACCAAATTTATACATTATCCAGCCCTACAAAGGATAATAGATGGAAAACACCAACACAAGGAGGGAAGCTACACCCTAGAAAAAGCAAGAAAGTAATCTTTCAACAAACCTAAAAGAAGATAGCCACACAAACATAATTCCACCTCTAACAACAAAAATAACAGGAAGATATTTTCCTTAATATCTCTTAACATTAATGGAATCTATTTCCCAGTAAAAAGACATAGACTA